>NC_133497.1:428517-438334 GCF_025370935.1 Choristoneura fumiferana | reverse complement strand
AGCAAAAAGCAACGTATCGAATGCAGCGGAACTGAAATGTATCAAGTACATTGCGTTTTAATGACACTGTGTCGCTTAAGTGGCACCGTGCAGCGCGTTTTCTATGACAGTAAAATTTTATAAAAAAAAATGTTCAAGTTCAGTCAACAGTAAAAGTAGATGAGCAGTTGTAGTGTGATGATCAAAGTAATATAAACACTCTCATTATACGTATTTGACTATTTGTATATGTTTATGAATTAAAACTACACAATGCCTGTTATGAAATAGAGAAACAATTTTTAAGCTACCTTTACAAGTAACAAAGTTATAAAGGTTTGAAAATTTAAGGTTCGACAGAGAAAGACATACTGGTATGTGACGTCACACGCCAGTAGCGCCATACTTGCAGCATAGAGAAAAGCGTTTGAGAAAGAGACAGGTATATAGAAATTTTTTTTAAAAATCACTATAATCCAATTTCAACCGATTAAGTTTTCTCACTGTCTGTATATCTATATTTTCATAATAATATTAAGATAGGGCAAATCCAGGAGTTGTCAAATACCGTATTTAGGGCATTTCTATCTACCGTTGTACCCTTATTTATCTCTCCGATTTCAACAAAATTTGGTTAGTAGACTCAGTCCATGATTCCGAGCTGGAAAAACGTTCTCCACCCAAAATATTGTATGGATGTGTCCGCTTTGTTACTAATGGACCCCGGACGCAAAGTATGAAACATGTGGTTTCAGTTAAACATACTGAGATTTTTTAAATAAATAAAATTTAAAATAGAATACAATGGAATAAATCAATCGTGTAAACAAAGCAATTTTTCACGATTACTCCGTAGCTACTTTTTAATACTATTTATTCCATAAAAACAATCAATTACAATTAATTAGAACATTAGAAGTCAAAAATAAATAAATATCAAATTTTATTTTATAATATAGACTATAGATTGGATTCGATTTGTAGCATTTGAACATGGCGGATGTAGACAATATCTGATATTGCTATTTCTGTTTCTTTGGCTAGTTGAAGTATAATTTTGATAGTGTTTTATGCGGCGATTAACCTTAACAGTGATCCCATAATTCTATATTGCTCTCGTGTCTGACATTTTTTAAAGCGCAAGTTGTCTCCACATGGTTTCTGGAATTTTACTATCAAGTTGCAAAAACTACAATCACCGTACAACGTCCTATTAAAGAGAGTTTACCTTGACACTGGCAGAATTGTCCTATTAATTAGGACAGAAAAGCCATATTTTAAAAGAGAAGAAGAAGAAGAAGAAGACTATAGATTTCAAAATCCTGAACAAGTCTCTAAAAACTAAACTAAACTCTGAAAGGGACTGGGCAACAGAGGTAGTCCCTTAGAGACTTTTGTTGAGGACTTTGAAATCTATAACATATCATACGACATTTTCCATACTTCACACAACACTAGGGCAGTCCCCTAAGGCCTGTGAGTGCGAGTGAGAGATACCATTCAAATGGTTTAGGACTCAGTTCGCACGTTTGCAGTGGCGTAGCGTGGACTAAAGTAGACGTGGGTGAAGTCGTATCAGCGAGGCCCCTTTTCTATGGTCGCATCGCATTTTTTATTTGACTGGATGGCAAACGAGCACGGTCTCCTGATGGTAAGAGATCACCACCGCCCATAGACACCTGCAACACCAGGGAGATTGCAGATGCGTTGCCAACCTAGAGGCCTAAGATGGGATACCTCAAGTGCCAGTAATTTCACCGGCTGTCTTACTCTCCACGCCGAAACAACAGTGCAAGCACTGCTGCTTCACGGGCAGGATTAGCGAGCAAGATGGTGGTAGCAATCCGGGCGGACCTTGCACAAGGTCCTACCACTTTTAGAGGCCTCGTGAGGCCCTTTTAAGTACGAGGCCGTGGGCGAGGGCCCACTCCGCCCACGCCTAGCTACGCCACTGCACGTTTGAAATAGCCGTAGTATAACATTATTGAATATGAGAGTGACGGTCGATTGAGTACGAGGGAGATTTCCATTTTCCAATTTTCGTAGTAGCCCCCCTGGGCGAACATTCAGCACTTTCGCGGCGTGTTCAGGGTTTCGCCATGTCTGTCTGTCTGTACGTCGGCGGCTTTGCTCAGGGACTATCAGTGTTAGAAAGCTGTAATTGTGCACGAATATATATGTGAACTATGCCGACAAAGTACATTACAAAATTTTTAAATTTTTTTTTTAGATTAGCTTACCTCCCATAGACGTATGTAGGGGTGTTTTTTTTCTCATCCAATCTTGTAGTGTGGGGTATCGTTGGATAGGTCTCTTAAAACCATTAGGGGGTTGCTAAGACGATTTTTCGATTCAGTGATCTGTTTGCAAAATATTCAATTTTTAAAGTGTAAATTTTCGTTAAAATCGGGCGTCCCCCCTCTAAAATCTACAGGTGGGTAAAAAATTTTGAAAAATGCAGGATGGTAGTAAGTATATCAAACTTACAAGGAACACCATAACGGCTAAGTTTGCTTGAGATTATTAGTAGTTTAAGAGTAAATAGCAGCCTAAGGTACAAAATATACCTAAACTAGGAATATTCCGTACAAAATACGAAATCCTTATAAATATTACTTATTTTTTGGTAATAGCTACGGAACCCTATTTCGGGCGTGTCCGACACGCTCTTGGCCGTTTGTCTAATTCAGTAACGGTGGCCATCCGAATAGTCGCAATTTACGTGGAACCAAGCATTTTATTAACTAATGGTAGTAGGGTAAATATATTAAAAAAATACAATAAAACCACAAAACTGCTCCATCTCTATATTTGCGCGGTTGCCCGACACGTTTTCGACCCGGCCAGAGCCAATCAGCTCCGGCCACGTCAGCAGCTGCACGCGTCACATCTCGCGCGCAGCTCGAAGCGCGGAGGAGTCTCTAGAGCTGCCTTGCCGATCACTATTACTTCTGGATACCCCATTCTGAGACAAAAGAAAGGAACATCTCAAATTTTTTAGTAAAAGACGTCATTGGGTCAATCAACTTTTTAGTCCTGTTATTCTGTCCGTAACTCAGGAGACACTTTGATAGAAAACATAATATATACTATACTATTAGCATTCTTAGGAGATGAGCCATGAAGGAATGCCTTAAGGGGATCCCATCCCCAATGACCTTCGATCCCGTGGTTTTCATCGTTTTTCGACAAGTTTTGAATCGTATCTCCTACTTTTGCACTACAGATAGAATTATAAGTCAAACGGCTATCGGTTCTCCAATCTTTTATCTCCATTTTGTCTACCGGATTGAAAAAAAAAATAATACTTAATTTTGTATGATTTTTTTAACATTACCTATCTGAAAAAAAAACACTTATTTCGTATCTCTGTTGACGTGAAAGATCTAACATAACCGAAGTCTACATATTTGGTTTCGTCTTTGACGTCTCTAAAAACAGGTCGAGGGTTTTCATTTGAAACTAATTAACACAAAAGTTATGGCCAGAAAACCGGTTTTTTGGCCTAAATTTGTTCAACTTTGATGCCAAACATCTCGAAAACAATGAACTTTGCAGTAAATATGGGATACTATATTGCTTAAAGCCGTTGTTGTTGATATAATAAGCTACAAAAACATTAGAAAAACTTAGGAACTCAGATCGAAGGTCATTGGGGCATGGGAATAATAGACCCGTAGGACTACGTTTTGAGGCTTCAAAATTAAAGTTGTTTATTTTTCGCATATAGCTTCCGGAGCATTTGCCCAACCTAATACAAAAAATTTGTGTCATTTGGTGCCTGCATAAGTAGAATTTAGGTATTAGTGTTCTCCATTAGTATTGGACGAAAAAAAAATTAAAGACGAAAATTTTACTTTCTTATTAATATCTGAGCAGTAACTGATGTACATAGGCATTTTGTGTCATATCCATCCACGGAATCCTGATTTTTAACCAGTACCTAACATTTCGCCAACTAACTCTAAAGAATATTACAGTTTGTTAAAAAGATGTCAGACGTTTTAAAATACTGATATTTGTTATCCAAATATTTTGTGTCAAATTCATCCACGATATTTATAGATATTTTTTTTTTTATACAATACCCTGTAAAACCCACAAAAGAAAATTCAAGTTGTTAGAGTTTACGTTTTTGATTATTAACGGTGTAAAAAAACACTATTCATAATTTGTGTCATTTTCATCCACGGATTCTCATTTTTAAAAAAAAACCACCACGAAACGTACTTCGCGCGAATGGCGAGCGCGGGAAGAGTACATCGGGTGCTTGAGCGCCGGCTGGCAGCGTTCGTTTGTTTATATTACCCGCGGCTTCGCACGCGTAATCTGACAGTTTAATTGATTTCGAGATTTTACTGAATTCTCATGGGTATCCAAAAATTACATCAAGTTTTTTTTTTTTTTTTTTTTTATTGACTGGATGGCAAACGAGCAAAATGGGTCTCTGATGGTAAGAGATCACCACCGCCCATAAACATCTGCACCAGGGGTATTGCAACGCGTTGTCAACCTAGAGGCCTAAGATGGGATACCACGTGCCAGTAATTTCACCGTCTGTCTTATCTCCACGCCGAAACACAACAGTGCAAGCACTGCTGCTTCAGCGGCAGGATTAGCGAACGAGATTGGTAGCAATCCGGGCGGACCTTGCACAAGGTCCTACACCTGCCTGAGTTATCATTGACTTTGTATTAAAAACAGCTGTGCAAAATTTTATGAATTTAAGTCTAGCGCTTGTCATTTCGAGATTTTATGCCTATCCCATGGCAATTTTTTACGAGATACCTACCTAATAAGTTTTAGTTTTTTTTTGCTGATTACTTTTGGTTGACTGTAATTTCATTGTTATCTAAACAACACTTCCGTACCAAATTTCAAATCGATGTCATTAATCACTGAGGCGTTCCCTTCTGAGGAGACGCTCCTGGCTGCTTTACCAAGATGTTACTACCAGATACCGGTGTGAAGTAAGCGGCCAAAGTTAGCAGCCGATTATAACCAACCCAATTAAGAGTTTGAGGTTTTATTTGCATTTGTGAGGTCTGACAAAAACACACACACACTAGTTGATATATGATACAAACTAGTTTATATTTATGTTAGTATGACAAGTATTCAACCTGAACGTCTGGTGAAGCAAGAGAATTATTGCCAGCTACACCAGATTAAAACAAGCAGCATATAAAACTTCGAAACTAAAATGAAAAAAAAAAACACCAACATGGAAATGCGAACCTCTTCAGGTCTTTCCATAAAATAACACTGGATACTAAATGCTTTCTACTAAAGCTGCAACTGCTAACTAACCTCAACTAGTCTAGGAGCCACGCCCGATTTAATGAAAGCGGTGTATTTTTTTTGTAATAAAATGAGAAAAAACGACATGTTGCAAATAGCAAATACGAACCTCTCCAGTATTTTGTGGCATGTTATTACGCACGTTGAGAGCTTTCGATCAACGCTTCAAGTGTCCAGTAACATCATTTTAGTTTTGAAGAAAAGGTAGATTTAAAGTTAGCGGCCGAAAATAATCACATCAAAAATAAAAAAAACATTGATTAGAAAACGTGTTCCTTCCAGATATTTTATTAATACGATTATGCATTTGAAAAGATTTCCATCAAATCTGAAACTGCCCATAACCAAAGCCTAGTACGGGAGTTACGCCCGAATAAAAGTAGGCGGCCGAAAAATTTTGCAGTAATATGACAAAACGACCAACTTGGAAATGCGAACCTCTTTAAGTCTTTCCATATTATAATACGGGATACAAAGCTGCAAGAATTTACTAACCTCATCTAGTTTAGGAGCCACACCCGATTTAAAGAAACTGGCGTATTTTTTTTTGTAATAAAATGAGAATAACAACTTGTTAGAAATGCGAACCTCTCCAGTTTTTTTCTGGCATATTATTACGCACTACGCCTACTTTTATTCGGGCGTAGCTCCCGTACTAGACGTTGGTTATGGGCAGTTTCGGATTTGATTGAAAGCTTTTTAAATGCATAATCATCTTATTAAAATTTCTGGATGAAACGCATTTTCAAATTGTTTTTTATTTTTATTTTAGTTTTTTTTTTCGGTCGCTAACTTTAACTCTACCTTTTCTTCAAAACGAAAGGAGATTAGTGGACATTTGAAGCGTTCATCGAAAGCTCTCAGCATGCGTAATAATATGCCAGAAAAAACTGGAGAGGTTCGCATTTCCAACATATTGTTATTCACATTTTATTACAAAAAGAAATACGCCGCTTTTTTTTAAATCGTGTGTGGCTCCTAAACTAGATAAGGTTACTAAACTCTTGCAGCTTGTATCGAAAGCTTTTAGTATTCAGTATTATAATATGGAAAGATTTAAAGAAGTTCGCATTTCCAAGTTGGTCGTTTTTTTATATTACTGCATACATTTTCGGCCCCCTACTTTTATTTGGGCGTAGCTCCCGTACTAGATGTTGGTTATGGGTAGTTTCGCATTTGATCGAAGCTTTTGAAATGCATAATCATATTAATATATAATATCTTTCCAGATATTAATATAATATCTAGGAGGAAGGCGTTTTCCAATCAATGTTTATTTTTATTTTAGTTGTTTTTTTATCGGCCGCTAGCTTTAATTCTACCTTTTCATCAAAACGAAACGAGGTTACTGGACATTTGAAGCGTTGATCGAAAGCTCTCAGCGTGCGTAATAACATGCCACAAAAAACCGGAGAGTTCCCGTTTCCAAATTGGATGTGGCTCCTAGACTAGATGAGGTTAGTTAACAGTTGCAGCTTTTATAGAAAGCTTTTAGTGTCCAGTGTTATTTTATGGAAAGATTTGAAGAGGTTCTCATTTCCATGTTGGTGTTTTTTTTTCATATGGTGTAGCTGGCAATAATTTTCTTGCTTCACCAGACGTTCAGGTTGAATACTTCTCCCTGAATATAAGCTAGTTATTGTGTTTTTGTCACTCTTATGAACACACAAATGCAAATAATAACTTAAACTTCTTAATTTGGTTGGGTTATAATCGGCCGCTAACTTCACACCGGTAGGATTGTTGACGCTAAGCGCTGCTATTTTAGATATGCAGTGACGCGATAGCCAGGTTTTAGAGCTGGGCACACTCCTTGACCATACAAGATATCCATCTTCCTTTAAGTTCGAGTGAGAGAGAAGGGGCTTAGGGGCTAGATCACATCCTACTAATATTATATATGCGAAAGTTTGTATATCTTGATGTTTGTTACTCAATCATGCTTTAACGGCTGGGTAGCATTAGCTGAAATTTGGGATACTTATAGATATAGATATCGATTTAAATTAACTATATATATGCGTGACGACACGACACGACACGACAGATAAATACAAATCCGACTTTAGCGTCATAAGCAGGATCCACGTCAAATTTCGATCATTAGAATTTTCGAACTTAATGCCAATCAGTTAAAGTTAACATTAGTTTTGTCGACTAACATACCATTTCTAAATTTTTATATAAAATACAATACAATACAATGACTCTTTATTGTACACCAAAAATAGTAAGCGATACAGAACAGGTACACAGAATGAAAATTACAAGGGTAAACAACAGGCGGCCTTATCGCTTAAGAGCGATCTCTTCCAGGCTTAGAGCAACGCGGGCTTCCTACCGGAAGGGAGCAACCTTAGCGGTAGATTACCTTTAAAATAGTTCTGGCGTTTGTTGCGGGGGGAAATGTGCATACAAGTGCAGTTCGGCTTATTTAGATGCAAAAACAAAACTGCCAACTGACTGTAATGACGACGTTAACACATAAATAATCCAACAATACACTAATAATTCGTTTACAGATGACTCCAAACTAACACATTGACAGTAACATCATTAAGTCATCGCTTTATCGCTTATGCGATTTATCGCTTGACCGATCCGAAATTTGTACCGCTAGGACTCGATGTTGGTAAACGAATCCGACAATAATGTACGTCTTTGTTGTTTAAATGTAATTAAATAGCAATAATACGATAACAATTTACTTCCATGTGAAATGTAACACCATAATTTTGCAAGCTTGATGTCCCAGATCTCTTTTTACAGCAGGAAACTGAACAATTCGGTATTTTTAGCACCGCCGCGTTCACTCGCGCTTCTCGATTCGGTCTAATAGTTTGAAATCCGAGCGCGCCTTGTTTTATAAAATTCGTATGCCCAATTGGGCTTGTACTTTGACAGAGAGGAACGCGTCGAATGGCTACTCCCTTCCGCCCGGGTTGCTCTAAGCTTCCAGGCAACCTTTTTTATATATAACTATCAGCCTTTTTGATTCTTAAATTAATGTACCTATTATTTACATACTTCATTATTTGAATAGTTACTACATTCAGAGTATGCAAAAAAATAAAGTTATGCAATTTGTTCATTACGTAGCGCAGATAAAAGTCAGTCAATTCAATACTCATTAAGTTATATAATAGGCGAAGTACATAGTTTAAGGCCAGCGAAAAAAAATTAAAGAGTTAAAAACATTGCAGGATCGCTATACTCGACAACAATGTCGCATTTAAATTTTATTATTATCAAGTCTCAAACTTGGTCACGGTAATATCTAAGTTAGCACAAGTCAGGGCTATTACGAAACTCGAAACTTGAAGTTCGTGTCGTGCGGTCCCTCTGACACTTACAGTATTTAATACGAGAGCGAGAGGGACAGTACGATACGAACTTCGAGTTTTGAGTTTCGCAGTAGCCCTGCTGTACCTACAGCCAATTCAATCTGGTTCCAGAAAAAAAAACATCTAGCAAATCAAAATAACAAAACAAAACAACTGATACCTACCCATTAAGTATCAGTTATTTTGTTAGAACCTCGGACTTTTTTTAATGTGTGTGAAACAACTCGTGGTGTTTTCAGAGGAAAAATACACCTGCAGTTTTGATATAAAATTAAATATCGTAATACATTTTGAGAAAATGTTTATATTAGTCTCGGCTGGAATAGCAATTGCTGGCTTTGTATAGTTAAACGGACTCGCAAGTTCGTTCGTTTAATACTCATACTCAGCCAGCAATTGCCTACTTACATGCGACGACAGTACTTGTATTATCTAATATGAATGCTTCCCATAGATGAAATCGTACCGAACGAACGTGTTTGCGTGCTTATGCCCCCCGTCGCCCCGCCGCTTGACCGCGCGGCCCGTTTCGACCGCAACCATTTGTTTTTATGTTTTATTCATTTAAATATCGTGGGCGAAAATGACACAAATTTACAATGTCGATTTATCATGCATTTATGATATAAAATATGTGAACTCTAATGACTATATATATTTTTTGAAGCGTTTGTAGGTTAAGAAAACAAAATAATTTAAAATCTTAAAATTGCGTGGTCTAATTTGGCACAACTTTTTTTATAGGCGTATGTAAGTAATCTGAAATAGGAAATAAATATTTCATAAACTGTAATTTTTTTTTCACACCATTTTTACATACTGTCCATATAACAGTTTGCACTGGACGAAAATGACACAAATTTGGTTTACATACTCCACAGGCTATCCTAGATATGATGCCATAATTATTTTTAACTTTAAATTTATTTTGCGAGATTTATTCAAATAAAAAAAAACAACCACAAATCTTCAAATTGCTGAAAATGCAGGCAACAAAAATGACACAAAACGCTACAATAAGCTTCATAGGTACGACTGTACCCACAGGCAAAAATAAGAAACTTAGAATTCTTGAAACTTAATACCTCAAAATAACGTAGTCCTATCGGCCTATAAATTGCCACTCACTTGTCGGCCATCAGCAGCGTTTACCGACGGTCATCTGGTGTCTGTCGTTCGCACAACAAGTCGCC
>NC_133497.1:416135-423784 GCF_025370935.1 Choristoneura fumiferana | reverse complement strand
CCCATATATGTATATGCACATCAATAAAAAAATTGACATAATAATATTTTGTTGTTATTTAAGTGTAAAGATTATCCCAAGTTTTTTGATGTTTTCTATATACCTACGCATACCGTATTGTGTACAATGTGTGTTGCAACATGAATACCTTGGTTTTAGCACTATCCATGAGCCAAAATGTATTACAACCAATTGAGCCATTTTTACGAGTTTGACTGACAAACATACAACTATTTTTTACACTGCGACTAAGGAGTTACAAATTATTTATTAGTAATTTATAGTAATTATATTATAAATGCGAAGTTTGTGAGTGAGCGAGTGAGTGAGTATGTTTTGTTACTCCTTCACGCTGAAAAGGCTGAATACATTTGGATGAAATTTGGTAGCTGGACATCTGGAATAAAACATAGGCTACCTTTTATTCAGATATTCCCACGGGATAGGGATAAATCGCGAAATAACAACCGCTGGGCTTAGAGTCATGAAATTTGACACGATTGTTTTTAATGTAACGTCAATGAAACCACGATTTAATTTTCGGGAATTCCCACGGGATTTTTTGAAAATCCCGAAATTTCAATTTAGCTGCTGGATCAAATGATTTGCGTGTGCGAAGCCGCGGGTAAAAACACTAGTTAGTAATAAAAAAACAAAACAATAATTGTGATATAAATATTTATTCAATCTTCAATTTCCGAACCATTTAGTTCATCCTCATCCGTAATAATTATAAAAGGTTCGACCACATCATCAATTTAAACATCTTACTGGCATTATTCTGTCTTCTATTTTAAATTAATCACATGACAAAATACCATGAGCTCCAACGCTCCGGTGTCCCCTTTTGCAGTGATTTGTTGTCAAAATTTCTATGTGCATATCAAAAATATTTATCAATATATAAGTACGCAAAACTATGAGATTAATTAATAGTAAGTATCAAAATGTTGTTAAATCTGAAGTATTACCACTGTAATAATGAACTTTTCTACTACGAAACAGTTTCAACCAAATCTCTGTAGGTGAAATTAATATTGAGATGAAATTATATAATTATGCGGTTGCATTTAATTTTAAATTTACATTGATATATAAATAATTACTTATGTATGTTATTTAGAAAAGTTAAAACTTACCGATGCAAAACTTTTTCATTTTATTGGCAACACATGAGTAGTTTTTTTGGAATCTTCATGAAATAAATTAAAAAAATATTTTTTTTGGAATCTATCATAGCAAAGGAGATAGGTTTTCTTTTCTTTGCACCCAACGAACGCAAAAACGGGCAGGCAGAGCAGAGCAGACGTGAGACCACAGATTACAAGAATCGTGAGACGTCAAAGCACAAACTACTACAATACAGCATTACAATACTTTGACAATACTCTTTGCGTCAAAAGCAGACGTCAGACGTGTTAGTGTAGTACATATGCAGAAAAGAAACTGGAAAACCGATTCCTTGTAAGTACATTGGCTAATCAAGAGATAAGTAGGATAATACCGTACAATCTAAATATTAAATTATTATAGAGCTAATTCATTTTAGTCTTAGAAAAAACGCAACCACTTCGGTATTGTGTTCCAAGCAGTGGTAAATTTAATAAATATTTATCGGAGCTAACGAAAATAACGATAAAGATAATATATAACCTAGACCACTAGACGTTTCATTCACCAGGCCCTGGATTCTGAAGGTTAATATTGTTTATAAAAAAAGATTGTAGGTATAGGATGTTTATTTGCAGTGATTAGTTGATAATTATTTATGTGTGATATTTATTATGAACTGATTTACGTTTATGCAGCAACAAATACAAAAATTATAATTTAAATAATTGAATATTATACTTCATTATACATTGAATATTATACTTCATTATACATAAACAAATACTTTCAGTGTGTGCTAACATTTGTGTAGTCATTGAATTATTGATGCTAGAAATATAAAAAAAAAATGCAGCTGAAGGAAAATTAATACAAATAGTCATGGCTGGCAGTCCATAATGGTTTGAAACAAGTTTGTACCAATGAATGCATAACTAATTAAGGTGGGGCCACATGAAATCTCTTGATGCTCGTTTCCAGTGTCAAATCTGGTCATGTCACATATAGCGATAAAGCTGAAAATGTTGAGCTTTATTGCTGGGGAAAAAAAGTCTTCTTTTTCAGAAAAACACTGTTATGTCTAATGTCAGTGATGCCGTCTCTTTTTGTTTTGTCCGAGTAAACAAAGATGGTGATTTCAATCGGTGATCAGAGGCCATATTGTAGTTGAATTCGACGATTGACCGAGGCGGACTTACCTAATTGGATGGTTTGTCCTAGGATATGCATGCGTCAACAACATGGTCACATGGATACATGGGAATTTCTCGTAAGTCGTAGATTTTACGGCAATATTTACGACTTTGACAGTGAGACAAATTATTCTTTACTTACCATTGAAATGTGTATTTAGTTAAAAACTACATTAATTCGTTGAGGTTTTAATTTTATCTTCTGTCTTTTACAGCTTACCAGTGAAACAGTGCGAGGCCATTCGTCCGCTTAACCGCCACCCTCAGCTGGCGCGCATTGGTTTGGTTCAAACGTCATAAGGTACCATGCTACTTGAACATCATTAACAAGCCTAGTATATGAGTATTTCTCAAAAAAAAATCCCGTCATGAAATTGACATGAAATCAGTTTTGTCAAGAAATGATTAACCCTAAGGCGAGATTATAATGCATAAAACATCGAAAATTACTTGATGTCAGAAATACATCACAAAATTTTGTGAGGAAAATTTTTAATTTTGTAACTTTTTTTTTATTCGACTGGATGGGAAATGAGCAATTGGGTCTCCTGATGGTAAGAGATCACCACCGCCCATAAATATCTGCAACACCGGTATTGCAGATGTATTGCCAACCTAGAGGCCTAAGATAAGATATCTCACGTGCCAGGAATCAAAACTTTCTATTGGATCCAACAACAAAGATTATCTGACTTTTTATCACTTTTACCTCAAGGTTTTGTATATATTTAAATAAATAAATAAAATAAATATAACAGACTAGACCTAGACAGAAATATAATTGACCTAGTCCCAAAGTAAGCTAAGCCAAGCTTGTGTTATGGGTACTAAGACTAAGCAACGGATAAATATAATTATTTTAGATAGATACATACTTAAATACATATTAAACACCCAAGACCCGAGAACAAACATTCATAAGTTTCATACAAATATCTGCCCGACACGGAAATCGAACCCGGGATTTCAAGCTTCATAGTCAGGTTCTCTAACCACTAGGCCACCTAGGCTATCTGGTCGTCGTGGTGGTATTTAAAAACAATATTACTTATTTTTTGTGGTGAAATAGCGTCAGATTTTTTTAAATAAGTAAGTGGACAACTGAAAAATTAAAAAAATTGCCAAATAGTCATATAGTCAAGGTTAAAGATATCTTTACCTACCTTGTCTCTATGCGTTCAATGTTTACAGATATTATATTGAATAATGTTTTTCCGTCGTATTTTGTCGGAAAAGTTCGTGTTTATCCTGCTTTCTCAACTAGTTTAATGAATTATGATTGTTTTTCTGGAGTCTTTGTATTTTTTATTTCAACTCCAAATTTGTTACTTTTACGGGTATCCCGTGAACCATATCGTAAATACAAACTGAGACATGGATGCACAGAAAAACCAGAAAAAGAGACCAGCACTGGAAATCGAACCCAGGTCTTCAGCAATCCGTGCTGCGTGCTATAACCACTACACCACTGCTGGACAGGAATGTAGACACGAATTTTTCCTATGCATACATATCTCAGGTTGCTTATTTCTTTATGCTACTTAAGCAGCAGCTCTAACGACATCTATGTTGCGTCGACAGACGTCACATTCTTTCGGAACTAACCGCTCCTCACCCAGACAAGAGATGTCGCTACTAAGCAATCAAAATATGATTGATTTTTTGGAGTCTTTTTTATTAAACCCCCTCCCCCCTGTAAAAGTAACAAATTTAATAAAAAATACAAAAAGACTCCAAAAAACAATCATAATTTGATTGCTTACATACAAATATCTGCCCCGTATGTTTGTTATTCCTTAACAGTTCGACGGATTTAATTGAAATTTGGTATGTAGATAGCTGGGTGTCTGCCTGTGTTGAAATTTCTACCTCAGGGTTTAGACTCATGAAATTCGTCAAGGCTGTTTTTAATGCAACGTCTATGAAATGCAACAAGTTACTAAAATGCCCCTTCTGTTATTTTATAACTAATTAATTCACTAGATTTTACCTAATTCCTCAATCCATAACTCAAAATAATCATCTTGGCTTATTTAGTACTAGCTTTTGCCCGCGACTTCGTCCGCGCGGAATAGTAACTTTGGGAAGTATCTAATTTATTTAGGATACCTATTTTGCCAATAATAGCACATATAAACTTCTACGGTTTACTGAAAGTACTAAATCTATTTTAAAATATTGCTATAAATATACTTAAACTATTTTTTTTGTTCTTCCATCCATCCATCCATCCATCCATCCATGTTCTTTGGAAAAATATAATAGTTTAGACAGCATTTTTACTAAGCATAGGTATCTACACATATTTCCGATAAATATAATTATAGTATTTTTTTGGAATTCCTTGAGAACTTTCATCCCTATATTTTCAAGTAAATAAGGCGAAATTTGAAAAAGCGCCTGAACAAATGTTTTTTAGAGTTCCGCAGCTCAAAAGGAAAAAATTGAACCCTTATAGTCAAGACCCTTTCTCTCGTAAACTCGCGCAGTATCGGTATCGAGTTAAAATTGAAACCCCAAACACAGGTCAATAGTCCGAAAGCTGTGAAAACACACAGTCATTAAAAAGGTGTTTCCATGAAAAGTTAAATTTTTCATGTCTGACTGTCTATGTCAATAAGCCATCTAAAATGAACCCACATAGCGTACATTTTGCTTGAGCTTAGAAGACTCTGCTTACACTGCATCATCCCCTCTGCTAACACCACCTCGCAAATTTTCAAAATGCTTGAACAAATATCTATTTATTTCTTATAAGTGCCCAAATGCCAAGTTTCATTAAGAACCATCGATTTATCTTCGACAATGACGATCTTCCATATAAACTTTCATCCCCTATTTCACCCCCTCACAGGAAAAATTTAAAAAAACGCGCAAACAAATATCTATTTATCTCTTATCACGTGCCCAAAATTGCAAGTTTAATAAAGATTCATCGATTTATCTTCGATAATGACGTCCTTCCATATAAATTAAAGGCTTATTTCACCCCCTCACAGGTCGAATGTTCAAAGAAACTCAAACAAATATCGATTTATTTCTTATTAAGTGCCTAAATGCGAATTGTTTTCTTGTAAATATGTCATTGTTTTATTGGATGAGCGATATACATCCCACTGCAAGGCACAAGCTTCCTCTCAAAATGAGAAAGCTCGGGCCGTAGTTCCCATGCGGGCTCAGCGTGAATTGGGAACTTTACACACGCCGTTGAATTTCTTGACAGGTGTATGCAAGTTTCTTCACAATGTTTTCCTTGTTTAATTAACATAATTGTTTCTAGTAATTCAATTGTTTCTGTAATGTAATTTCGCGTTTCAATTCCCAAAAACTTACCGAGGTTCGAGCCCGGGCTCGAACCCGCATCCCTTTGTTGAAGAAACCATAGTTCCAAGTTCCACTAGGCTACCACGACTTTCCAATGGCCAATGGACACGGTTTCAGACAGGAAATAGTACATATTTCAAAAATGGATGTCTTCCAGGTAGCCTAATAACTAAAAATATGCAGTTACGTTACATATGATAGATAGTCCATGGAAGCAATCAGTTATTAATTATTTCCTATTTTTACTGCAATAAGTAGGTAACATATTTTATACATACATAATCTGGTTGCATTTTAACATTTTGTTTCTGTTCACCAGATAAAAACTGCTGAAGAAATGTTGCATTACATATACCAAGTCCAATAAATGGAACTGCTGATACAGACATTGAAATAATGGATGATAACTGCATAGTTGAGAGTGTGCACATTGTACCCAAATCAGTCCCTACACCAGCTTTGAAAACTCAAGCAAACATGGCACCCAATAAAGGAGATATAAAGTCTTCTGATCTTAACATGAAACAGGGTCATCCCTTGCTAGATAGTAGCAACGTTTCGACTCCGAAAATGCCGTTGGCAAATGACACTCGGCATGGTCAGGAGGAAGCAAACCGTAAAATAGAAAACCCACCTGTCCGCCTTCAATCAGCCAATGATCAGGATGCTACAACGGTAGAACATTGTAAAGGAGATTTCTCTTACCGGATGGACATAACACCTCTCTCAGATAGCCAGCTTATTGAAAATATGGACGAACAATCGGAAAACGTTTCTCCTGTACTTCAACAACACGATATTATACGGCCTAAAACGCCACCTATGCCAGTAAATATTACTGAGATATTTTCTCCTAACACAGTTAAACAAGTGAGGTCAACAATACGTGCCTTATTTCCTAATGGACCACCTCCTCCAAAACCAGTTATTCCTGTTAAAAGGCACAAAAAAGGAGACAATCCATATATAGTCGGTTGTACGAAAAGGCGTCGGGTACCCGAGAACAGATCGCTCAGCGTTTTTAAAGGGGACAAATATGGTATCACTAAGGAAACAAATTCCTTAGATAACGAAGAATGCCCTGTGAAAAGAAGATATGGTAAACGAAAACAATATGCCAACTGGTCTAAATCAAGATTTAATCCAGTGAGTGAAGAAATAGCTGACCAATTAAAAAAGGATGAAAAGGTAAATATGATGCAACGTAAATCTCCCAGTGAAGATACTAAAAATACTGCCTCATTTATGTCTAAGCCTTACACACCCAGACCGCAAGCATTTAGCCCTTTACCTAGCACATCAAAAGATAGTGAGACGATTATGAAAAACGAAAAACATTTTAGTGAAAGCTTAAGATATAATAACTACAACTCATGTGATGATGAAGATGATGATGAGCTCCCAGACATTCAATGGGAATCGAAAAATATCAGTGAAAAGAAGAGGCCTGACTCTTTACTTCAAAGTAGAGACAGTGAGCTTATTTTTAATGAGGAACCTTCAGTTAAAAGTGAAGATTTAAATAATAATAATAATACTAGTCCTGCTGAAATTGATCTCTGTGAAATTCAATTTGAGAAATATATGCCAAAAAAAGAATATGCTGTTCCTGAGTTAACAAATGCTGCAACAGCTAATGATCCAATCATTATTGATGAAATTGATCTTGACAAAGTTGTTGAAAATAGTGAGCCAAAGCGTGTTCTTCGTCAGATTCCGGAAGTAATTGAAACTCTTGAAATAAAAGATGATTATAGTTCTATTACATATGAAGACCTATATTCAGTACCCAAAGCTACGGAACCAGTTGATGTTGATGAACTTTTAAAAGACTTAGAAAATTATCAGCAAAAGCAAAAGAAAATTAATTCCGATATTATTACTATAGTTGATAATGCTGATCTTGAAACCTCGCAATCTCAAAAAACTCATTCCAATACCATTCCAAAGCAAGCAAGTGACGCGAATAATCTGGCTGTCAAGATGATTCTACCAAAAGAACCATCAGTCACTGTTGCAGAA
>NC_133497.1:273987-416035 GCF_025370935.1 Choristoneura fumiferana | reverse complement strand
TGAGGACTTTGAAATCAAAAACATATCATACCACATTTTCCATACTTTACACAACACTAGGGCAGTCCCCTAAGCCTGTGAGTGCGAGTGAGAGATACCTTTAAAATGGTTTAGGACTCAGTTCGCACGTTGCAGTGGCGTAGCGTGGACTAAAGTAGACGTGGGCGAAGTCGTATCAGCGAGGCCCCTTTTCTATGGTCGCATCGCATTTTTTATTTGACTGGATGGCAAACGAGCACGGTCTCCTGATGGTAAGAGATCACCACCGCCCATAGACACCTGCAACACCAGGGAGATTGCAGATGCGTTGCAACCTAGAGGCCTAAGATGGGATACCTCAAGTGCCAGTAATTTCACTGGCTCTTACTCTCCACGCCGAAACAACAGTGCAAGCACGGCTGCTTCACGGCAGGATTAGCGAGCAAGATGGTGGTAGCAATCCGGGCGGACCTTGCACAAGGTCCTACCACTTTTAGAGGCCTCGTGAGGCCCTTTTAAGTACGAGGCCGTGGGCGAGGGCCCACTCCGCCACGCCTAGCTACGCCACTGCACGTTTGAAATAGCGTAGTATACATTATTGAATATGAGAGTGACGGTCGATTGAGTACGAGGGAGATTTCCATTTTCCAATTTTCGTAGTAGCCCCCCTGGGCGAACATTCAGCACTTTCGCGGCGTGTTCAGGGTTTCGCCATGTCTGTCTGTCTGTACGTCGGCGGCTTTGCTCAGGGACTATCAGTGTTAGAAGCTGTAATTTTGCACGAATATATATGTAAACTTATGCCGACGAAGTACATTACAAAATTTTTTAATTTTTTTTTTTAGAGTAGCTTACCTTCCATAGACGTATGTGGGGGTGTTTTTTTTTCTCTCATCCAATCTTGTAGTGTGGGTATCCGTTGGATAGGTCTCTTAAAACCATTAGGGGGTTGCTAAGACGATTTTTCGATTCAGTGATCTGTTTGAAAATATTCAATTTTTAAAGTGTAAATTTTCGTTAAAATCGGGCGTCCCCCCCTCTAAAATCTAAACCGGTTGGTAAAAAATTTTGAAAAAATTCAGGATGGTAGTAAGTATATTAAACTTACAAGGAAAACCATAACGGCTAAGTTAGCTTGAAAATTATTAGTAGTTTAAGAGTAAATAGCAGCCTAAGGTATAAAATATACCTAAACTTGGAATATTCCGTACAAAATACGAAATCCTTATAAAAATATTACTTAATTTTTTGGTAATGGCTACGGAACCCTATTTCGGGCGTGTCCGACACGCTCTTAGCCGGTTTGTCTAATTCAGTAACGGTGGCAATCCCGAATAAGTTGCAATTTCCGTGGAACCAAGCATTTTATCAACGAATGGTATAGTAGGGTAAAATATTTAAAAAATGAAATAAAACCACAAAAACTGCTCCATCTCTATATTTGCGCGGTTGCCCGACCCGTTTCGACCCCGGCCAGAGCCATCATCAGCTCCGGCCACGTCAGCAGCTGCACGCGTCCACTCGCGCGCAGCTCGAAGCGCGGAGGAGTCTCTAGAGCTGCCTTGCCGATCACTATCACTTCTGGATACCCCATTCTGAGACAAAAGAAAGGAACATCTCAAAATTTTTAGTAAAAGACGTCATTGGGTCAATCAACTTTTTAGTCCTGTTATTCTGTCCGTAACTCAGGAGACACTTTGATAGAAAACATAATATATACTATACTATTAGCATTCTTAGGAGATGAGCCATGAAGGAATTGCCTTAAGGGGACCCCATGCCCCAATGACCTTCGATCCCGTGGTTTTCATCGTTTTTCGACAAGTTTTGAATCGTATCTCCTACTTTTGCACTACAGATAGAATTATAAGTCAAACGGCTATCGTTCTCCAATCTTTTATCTCCATTTTTGTCTACCGGATTGAAAAAAAAAAAATACTTAATTTTGTATGATTTTTTTAAACATTACCTATCTGAAAAAAAAAAAAACACTTATTTCGTATCTCTGTTGACGTGCAAGATCTAACATAACCGAAGTCTACATATTGGTTCGTCTTTGACGTCTCTAAAAAAGGTCGAGGGCTTTCATTTGAAACTAATTAACACAAAAGTTATGGCCAGAAAACCGGTTTTTTTGGCCTAAAATTTGTTCAACTTTGATGCCAAACATCCGAAAACAATGAACTTTGCAGTAAATATGGGATACTATATTGCTTAAAGCCGTTGTTGTTGATATAATAAGCTACAAAAACATTAGAAAACTTAGGAATTCAGATCGAAGGTCATTGGGGCATGGGAATAATAGACCGTAGGACTACGTTTTGAGGCTTCAAAAATATTAAAGTTGTTTATTTTCGCATATAGCTTCCGGAGCATTTGCCCAACCTAATACAAAAAATTGTGTCATTTTGGGTGCCTGCATAAGTAGAAATTTAGGTATTAGTGTTCCATTAGTATTGGACGAAAAAAAAAATTAAAGACGAAAATTTTACTTTCTTATTAATATCTGAGCAGTAACTGATGTACATAGGCATTTTGTGTCATATCCATCCACGGGAATCCTGATTTTTAACCAGTACCTAACATTTCGCCCAACTAACTCTAAAAGAATATTACAGTTTGTTAAAAAGATGTCAGACGTTTTAAAATACTGATATTTGTTTATCCAAAATATTTTTGTGTCAAATTCATCCACGATATTATAGATATTTTTTTTTTTAATACAATACCCTGTAAAACCCACAAAAGAAAATTCAAGTTGTTAGAGTTTACGTGTTTTTGATTATTAACGGGTGTAAAAAAAACACTATTCATAATTTGTGTCATTCATCCACGGATTCTCATTATTTGAAAAAAAAACCACCACGAAACGTACTTCGCGCGAATGGCGAGCGCGGGAAGAGTACATCGGGTGCTTGAGCGCCGGCTGGCAGCGTTCGTTTGTTTATATTACCCGCGCTTCGCACGCGTAATCTGACAGTTTAATTGATTTCGAGATTTTACTGAATTCTCATGGGTAATCCCAAAATTACATCAGTTTTTTTTTTTTTTTTTTTTTTTTATTACACTGGATGGCAAACGACAAATGGGTCTCCTGATGGTAAGAGATCACAACCGCCCATAACATCTGCTCACACCAGGGTTATTGCAGACGCGTTGTCAACCTAGAGGCCTAAGATGGGTACCTCACGTGCCAGTAATTCACCGTCTGTCTTACTCTCCACGGCCGAACACAACAGTGCAAGCACTGCTGCTTCGGCAGGATTAGCGAACGAGATGGTGTAGCATCGGGCGGTACCTTGCAAAAAGGTCCTACATGCTGAGTTATCATTGACTTGTATTAAAAACAGCTGTGCAAAATTTATGAATTTAAGTCTAGCGCTTGTCATTTCGAGATTTTATGCCTATCCCATGGCAATTTTTACGAGATACCTACCTAATAAGTTTTAGTTTTTTTTGCTGATTACTTTTGGTTGACTGTAATTTCATTGTTATCTAAACAACACTTCCGTACCAAATTTCAAATCGATGTCATTAATCACTGAGGCGTTCCCTTCTGAGGAGACGCTCCTGGCTGCTTTACCAAGATGTTACTACCAGATACCGGTGTGAAGTAAGCGGCCAAAAGTTAGCAGCCGATTATAACCCAACCCAATTAAGAAGTTTGAGGTTTTATTTGCATTTGTGAGGTCTGACAAAAACACACACACACTAGTTGATATATATATACAAACTAGTTTATATTTAGATGTAGTATGACACAAAGTTTATATTTAGGGACAAGTATTCAACCTGAACGTCTGGTGAAGCAAGAGAATTATTGCCAGCTACACCAGATTAAAACAAGCAGCATATAAAACTTCGAAACTAAAATGAAAAAAAAAACACCAACATGGAAATGCGAACCTCTTCAGGTCTTTCCATAAAATAACACTGGATACTAAATGCTTTCTACTAAAGCTGCAACTGCTAACTAACCTCAACTAGTCTAGGAGCCACGCCCGATTTAATGAAAGCGGTGTATTTTTTTTGTAATAAAATGAGAAAAACGACATGTTGCAAATAGCAAATACGAACCTCTCCAGTATTTTGTGGCATGTTATTACGCACGTTGAGAGCTTTCGATCAACGCTTCAAGTGTCCAGTAACCTCATTTTAGTTTTGAAGAAAAGGTAGATTTAAAGTTAGCGGCCGAAAATAATCACAACAAAAATAAAAAAAAACATTGATTAGAAAACGTGTTCCTTCCAGATATTTTATTAATACGATTATGCATTTGAAAAGATTTCCATCAAATCTGAAACTGCCCATAACCAAAGCCTAGTACGGGAGTTACGCCCGAATAAAAGTAGGCGGCCGAAAAATTTTGCAGTAATATGACAAAACGACCAACTTGGAAATGCGAACCTCTTTAAGTCTTTCCATATTATAACACGGGATACAAAGCTGCAAGAATTTACTAACCTCATCTAGTTTAGGAGCCACACCCGATTTAAAGAAACTGGCGTATTTTTTTTTTGTAATAAAATGAGAATAACAACTTGTTAGAAATGCGAACCTCTCCAGTTTTTTTCTGGCATATTATTACGCACTACGCCTACTTTTATTCGGGCGTAGCTCCCGTACTAGACGTTGGTTATGGGCAGTTTCGGATTTGATTGAAAGCTTTTTAAATGCATAATCATCTTATTAAAATTTCTGGATGAAACGCATTTTCAAATTGTTTTTTATTTTTATTTTAGTTTTTTTTTTCGGTCGCTAACTTTAACTCTACCTTTTCTTCAAAACGAAAGGAGATTAGTGGACATTTGAAGCGTTCATCGAAAGCTCTCAGCATGCGTAATAATATGCCAGAAAAAACTGGAGAGGTTCGCATTTCCAACATATTGTTATTCACATTTTATTACAAAAAGAAATACGCCGCTTTTTTTTAAATCGTGTGTGGCTCCTAAACTAGATAAGGTTACTAAACTCTTGCAGCTTGTATCGAAAGCTTTTAGTATTCAGTATTATAATATGGAAAGATTTAAAGAAGTTCGCATTTCCAAGTTGGTCGTTTTTTTATATTACTGCATACATTTTCGGCCCCCTACTTTTATTTGGGCGTAGCTCCCGTACTAGATGTTGGTTATGGGTAGTTTCGCATTTGATCGAAGCTTTTGAAATGCATAATCATATTAATATATAATATCTTTCCAGATATTAATATAATATCTAGGAGGAAGGCGTTTTCCAATCAATGTTTATTTTTATTTTAGTTGTTTTTTTATCGGCCGCTAGCTTTAATTCTACCTTTTCATCAAAACGAAACGAGGTTACTGGACATTTGAAGCGTTGATCGAAAGCTCTCAGCGTGCGTAATAACATGCCACAAAAAACCGGAGAGTTCCCGTTTCCAAATTGGATGTGGCTCCTAGACTAGATGAGGTTAGTTAACAGTTGCAGCTTTTATAGAAAGCTTTTAGTGTCCAGTGTTATTTTATGGAAAGATTTGAAGAGGTTCTCATTTCCATGTTGGTGTTTTTTTTTCATATGGTGTAGCTGGCAATAATTTTCTTGCTTCACCAGACGTTCAGGTTGAATACTTCTCCCTGAATATAAGCTAGTTATTGTGTTTTTGTCACTCTTATGAACACACAAATGCAAATAATAACTTAAACTTCTTAATTTGGTTGGGTTATAATCGGCCGCTAACTTCACACCGGTAGGATTGTTGACGCTAAGCGCTGCTATTTTAGATATGCAGTGACGCGATAGCCAGGTTTTAGAGCTGGGCACACTCCTTGACCATACAAGATATCCATCTTCCTTTAAGTTCGAGTGAGAGAGAAGGGGCTTAGGGGCTAGATCACATCCTACTAATATTATATATGCGAAAGTTTGTATATCTTGATGTTTGTTACTCAATCATGCTTTAACGGCTGGGTAGCATTAGCTGAAATTTGGGATACTTATAGATATAGATATCGATTTAAATTAACTATATATATGCGTGACGACACGACACGACAGATAAATACAAATCCGACTTTAGCGTCATAAGCAGGATCCACGTCAAATTTCGATCATTAGAATTTTCGAACTTAATGCCAATCAGTTAAAGTTAACATTAGTTTTGTCGACTAACATACCATTTCTAAATTTTTATATAAAATACAATACAATACAATGACTCTTTATTGTACACCAAAAATAGTAAGCGATACAGAACAGGTACACAGAATGAAAATTACAAGGGTAAACAACAGGCGGCCTTATCGCTTAAGAGCGATCTCTTCCAGGCTTAGAGCAACGCGGGCTTCCTACCGGAAGGGAGCAACCTTAGCGTAGATTACCTTTAAAATAGTTCTGGCGTTTGTTGCGGGGGAAATGTGCATACAAGTGCAGTTCGGCTTATTTAGATGCAAAAACAAAACTGCCAACTGACTGTAATGACGACGTTAACACATAAATAATCCAACAATACACTAATAATTCGTTTACAGATGACTCCAAACTAACACATTGACAGTAACATCATTAAGTCATCGCTTTATCGCTTATGCGATTTATCGCTTGACCGATCCGAAATTTGTACCGCTAGGACTCGATGTTGGTAAACGAATCCGACAATAATGTACGTCTTTGTTGTTTAAATGTAATTAAATAGCAATAATACGATAACAATTTACTTCCATGTGAAATGTAACACCATAATTTTGCAAGCTTGATGTCCCAGATCTCTTTTTACAGCAGGAAACTGAACAATTCGGTATTTTTAGCACCGCCGCGTTCACTCGCGCTTCTCGATTCGGTCTAATAGTTTGAAATCCGAGCGCGCCTTGTTTTATAAAATTCGTATGCCCAATTGGGCTTGTACTTTGACAGAGAGGAACGCGTCGAATGGCTACTCCCTTCCGCCCGGGTTGCTCTAAGCTTCCAGGCAACCTTTTTTATATATAACTATCAGCCTTTTTGATTCTTAAATTAATGTACCTATTATTTACATACTTCATTATTTGAATAGTTACTACATTCAGAGTATGCAAAAAAATAAAGTTATGCAATTTGTTCATTACGTAGCGCAGATAAAAGTCAGTCAATTCAATACTCATTAAGTTATATAATAGGCGAAGTACATAGTTTAAGGCCAGCGAAAAAAAATGAAAGAGTTAAAAACATTGCAGGATCGCTATACTCGACAACAATGTCGCATTTAAATTTTATTATTATCAAGTCTCAAACTTGGTCACGGTAATATCTAAGTTGGCACAAGTCAGGGCTATTACGAAACTCGAAACTTGAAGTTCGTGTCGTGCGGTCCCTCTGACACTTACAGTATTTAATACGAGAGCGAGAGGGACAGTACGATACGAACTTCGAGTTTTGAGTTTCGCAGTAGCCCTGCTGTACCTACAGCCAATTCAATCTGGTTCCAGAAAAAAAAAACTAGCAAATCAAAATAACAAAACAAAACAACTGATACCTACCCATTAGGTATCAGTTATTTTGTTAGAACCTCGGACTTTTTTTAATGTGTGTGAAACAGCTCGTGGTGTTTTCAGAGGAAAAATACACCTGCAGTTTTGATATAAAATTAAATATCGTAATACATTTTGAGAAAAATGTTTATATTAGTCTCGGCTGGAATAGCAATTGCTGGCTTTGTATAGTTAAACGGACTCGCAAGTTCGTTCGTTAATACTCATACTCAGCCAGCAATTGCCTACTTACATGCGACGACAGTACTTGTATTATCTAATATGAATGCTTCCCATAGATGAAATCGTACCGAACGAACGTGTTTGCGTGCTTATGCCCCCCGTCGCCCCGCCGCTTGACCGCGCGGCCCGTTTCGACCGCAACCATTTGTTTTTATGTTTTTATTCATTTAAATATCGTGGGCGAAAATGACACAAATTTACAATGTCGATTTATCATGCATTTATGATATAAAATATGTGAACTCTAATGACTATAATATTTTTTTGAAGCGTTTGTAGGTTAAGAAAACAAAATAATTTAAAATCTTAAAATTGCGTGGTCTAATTTGGCACAACTTTTTTTTATAGGCGTATGTAAGTAATCTGAAATAGGAAATAAATATTTCATAAACTGTAATATTTTTTTTTCACACCATTTTTACATACTGTCCATATAACAGTTTGCACTGGACGAAAATGACACAAATTTGGTTTACATACTCCACAGGCTATCCTAGATATGATGCCATAATTATTTTTAACTTTAAATTTATTTTGCGAGATTTATTCAAATAAAAAAAAAACAACCACAAATCTTCAAATTGCTGAAAATGCAGGCAACAAAAATGACACAAAACGCTACAATAAGCTTCATAGGTACGACTGTACCCACAGGCAAAAAATAAGAAACTTTAGAATTCTTGAAACTTAATACCTCAAAATAACGTAGTCCTATCGGCCTATAAATTGGCCACTCCTTGTCGGCCATCAGCAGCCGTTTACCGACGGTCATCTGGTGTCTGTCGTCGCACAACAAGTCGCCGCGCAAGCTTGTCGTGTGCGACAACTCCTCATACAACTCCGACACGCGGGTTGGGTCGTACAATGCCCACTCTTTGGAGCCCTCCTGTGGCCATAGAAAGATAATCTTATTTAAGAGCGTTTATACCTGCTGAGCTGGCAACGTTGTTAGTTTTTCTCGATTATTCCATAAAAATTGAATGAAAATTAATAATGTTGTCTGATAGAACACTTCTTAATATATAAGTAATGTGTCTACTCCAATATTATTCGTTATAGACTTTTGTTTTCTTTAAAAACCGGTCATAAACATTAATTCGTTTTTAAGGAATATAAAAGTTTATCTCGAATAATTATTGGAGTAGACACATTTAACTTATATATTAAGAAGTGTTCTATCAGAAAACATTTATAATGTGAAAGTTTGTGAGTGAGTGAGTATGTTTGTTACTTCTTCACGCTGAAACGGTTCGACGGATTTGGATGAAATTTGCCAAAAAGATAGTTTATAACCTAGATTAAAACATAGGATACTTTTTATCCCGATATTCCCACGGGATAGGGATAAGATCTCTAAATAACGACTGCTGGGCTTAGAATCTTGAAATTTGGTAAGTAGGTATCTGGACATCTGGAATAAAATATAGGCTACTTTTTATTTCGATATTCCCACGGGATAGGGTTAAAATCACGAAACAAAAATCGCTGGGCTTAGAGTCATGAAATTTGATATGATTGTTGATGTTTTTAATGTAACGTTAACGAAAACAACGATTTAACTTTCGGGAATTCCCACGGGAATTTTTAAAAATCTCTGAATTTCAATTCAGCGGCTGGATCTAATAATTTACGTGTGCGAAGCGAAGGGTAAACACTAGTAAATAAATAAATATCATGGGACACTTGACACCAATTGACCTAGTCCCAAACTAAGCAAAGCTTGTGCTATGGATACTAGGCAACGGATAAACATACTTATATACTAGGTAAACTAGAGTTTACCTGTGGCTTCGCACGCGTACACTATTCGATGTAGTACCTATTTACATTAGAAATTCCGGGATTTTTTACAAAATTCCCCTGGTAAATCCCAAAATTTATATCGTGATCTTCACTAATGGTGTGTTAAGAACAATTGTACAAAAATTCTTGACTCTAAGCCCAGCGGTTGAAATTTCAAGATTTTATCCTATCCCGTGGGAATACCGGGAAAACAAGTAGCCCATGTGTTATTTCAGATGTCCAGCTATCTACATACCAAATTTCATTCAAATCCGTCTAGCCGTTTTAGCGTGAAGAAGTAACAAACAGACACACACACATACAAACTTTCACATTAATTATAATATTAGTCGGATACATACTTAGATACATATTAAACATCCAAGATCCTAGAACACATATTCGTATTATTCATACAAACATCTGCCCCGGCCGGGAATCGAACCCAGGACCTCAAGCTTCGTAGTCAGGTTCTCTAACCACTTGGCCATGCGGTCGTCTGTTTTAATAAAGAGTGACGTCACGGACCCCCCCAAAAACGAATTGTTTTTAAAAGTTTCGTGCAGGTTTCCTCACGATGTTATCCTTCATCGTAAAGCTCGTGGTAAATTCCAAATGTATGTACATGATTTACGAAAAAGTCAGAGGTGCGAGCCGGGGTTTGAACCCACGATCCTCTGCTTGAGAAGCCATAGGTCAAATCAGTAGGTCTCCACAGCTTCTTTATATAATACAATATTTGACTATTTTGTATATGTTTTATGAATTAAAACTACACAATGCCCTTATCAAATAGAGAAACAATTTTTAAGCTGCCTTTACAAATAACAAAGTTATAAAGGTTTGAAATTCAAGATTAGACAGAGAAAGACATACTGGCATGTGACGTCACACGCTAGTACCGCCATACTTGCTGCATAAGAAAGAGCGTTTGAGAAAGAGACAGGTATATAGATTTTTCAAAAAATCACTATAAATCCAATTTTCAACCGATTTAAATTTTCTCTTCGCTAAACACTATCTGTATATCTATATTTTCATAATAATATTAAGATATGGCAAATCCAAGAGTTGTCAAATACCGTATTGATAGGATTTATTTATTGTGGCGTTCTAAGGGGGCTTCTGTCCAACAGTGGGCGTCTTCCAGCTGATGCTGGGCATACCTTTGGTCCGATCAGTATAGCGCGGTAGGGCGCTATAGCCGCCGGCCAGCGGAGCGCCGTGTCTGTCGATAGGGCTTCCAAACTGGCACCCAGCAGCCTGCAATATAAAATTAATATACATCTTTTTTAGGATTCCGTACCCAAAGGGTGCCAACGGAACCCTATTGATGAGACTCCGCTGTCCGTCCGTCTGTCACAGGGCTCTATCTCTTGAGTCGTAATAGTTAGACTGAAATTTTCACAGATTATGTATTACTGTGGCCGCTATAACAAAAAATACTAAAAACGGAATAAAATAAATATTTAAAGGGGGGCTCCCATACAACAAGCGTGATGGTTTTGCTTTTTTTCACAGAGTCTTTAGTTGTATAATCACTTTAAATCACTCTAAATGATTGTCAAGGCATGTTTCTTCTTCTTTTTACCCGACTGCCCGAAGGAGGGTTATGTTTTTCGAGCGTATGTATTTATGTATGTATGTACCGTATGTATGTATGTATGTGGGTATGTATGTCCATTTCTTTGGTCCTCGCTGCAGCCTAAACGGCTGGACGGATTGTAACATATGAGGTATCATTGAATTCGTCATAACTGTCGGAGTGACATAGGCTACATAATATTTCAATATGGCGTGTGCGAAAAAATATATTTTGTATTGTCAAACTTTTGTTACTGTCTCTTCTGTGCTCATTTTGAATGCCAGTTTCTGGTGAAATGTGTGAGGTGAGACCATAAAAAAAAACATTTATTCAATTTATTGAGGGTACATTATTACATTACCGCTGGTGCCTCTTTTTAAGTAAAAAATACCTGTGCTAAGAGACACCGTTACTCTGTAAACAGGTATCTACTTTGTATAGTGGACCATAAAATGTAATACCAGCTTTTGTACCACATTTTTACACAAAATAAAGATATTTGTATGTGTATCTGTAAAAATACGTATTTAAGGGGTTCCCCCATACAACCAACTTGTTTTTTTTTTACTAATCTCTAATGTTGTATACATAGATGGTACGGAATCCTTCGTGCGCGACTCCGACTCGCACTTGGCCAGCTTTTAACTTTTTGTATGATAACAATAAAGAGTATAAACAATACCTGGTGATTCCTATCCCGTAGCAAGACATATGCAGCGGCTGCGGGGGCCCACTGGGTGGGACGCAGTGGGCGCCCAGCGTGGCGCTGTACCGCGTGCCCAGGATAAACGTGTGCCCCACCTGGCCAAGTCATCATCACCATCATCATCCAAATAAATCTTGTATATTAATAATTTCGTCAAGGGGTACGGTAGACTCGAACGAAATGTACATCAAATTGAAAAGCGTAAAAAATTAGTCAATCCGAGTCGACAACTTGTAGGCGGAAAATTCGCATTATCGAGTATATTTTTATTTATTTATTTTATTATTATTTATTTCGTTCTCCATTGTGACCTCTTAAAGGCCCCACACACGGTACGATTCGTCGATTTTCATCAGATCGATCGTACAGAGGAATCGTACCGTATATGGGTTGAATATGAGACAGAGACATCATAGTTATTTGGGCAAATAAGATTTAGGAGAAATATCTACGTGAAATACCGATACGTAGGTTAGCCCTCATTGTGAAAAGTTCTAATCTTCACGTCTTGTATTTTGAATCCTGTTCTACCGAGAGCTCTCACCTCAACGCTGCTGACGCTGCCTCCGTCGGTGGGCACCCGGTCCTCCCCGGCGGGCGCGGGCAGCTGCCACTCGTGGGACTCCGAGCCGCCCATGTCGCCGCACTCCGCCGCCACTGGCGCACGGGAAACAAAATACTAATAATACAAGTTGACTGAAAGTCACTGACGTTTCTCAGAGAATTAGTTCGTTGAAGTGGCGTTGGGCTGGCCACGTCTGTCGCAGGACCGATGAACGGTGGAGCAGACGAGTCCTCGAATGGAGACCACGGACGGGGAAACCTAGTGTAGGGCGTCCTGAGGCACGGTGGACGGATGACCTTAAGAGGGTCGCTGGCGGCGGATGGATGGGCTGGAGACTGTTGTGGCGCGCCATGGAAGAGGCCTATGTCCAGCAGTGGACTGCTGTAGGTTGATGATGATGAAGTTGACTGGCAGAGATCCCTCCAGGAATAAGTCCACCTTTGTACTTAGCACTTTTTTTTGGTAACGGTACCCCACCTACTTCCTTTTTCTAAATAAATAATGATTTCTGAAATTATCGCGATTAATACATGAAATAACTACCTACCGAATAATTCGTTTAAGTTTGTAGTCGTATATCGTCGTAATTGAAAATAATAATGCTTAAATACACAGACAGACATTATAATTAGGTTTAAATAAATAGGTAAGATTAACGATTACATTTATTTGCACATATCTAAGCTATACCTACATATAAGTACCACTAAAAGTCATTGGTAGTACCTACTTATAGTACTAGGGTTCTGTGATAGTCAGCCCTGTGAATCTTACGCACACATTGACGCGTGTACAGACATCGTCGTGCTTATGTAGTAGATTCCTGTATTGGTGTGCATAAAGAGTTATTGTATTGTTTTGTAGATTCAAGAACGCGTATTTTGTACGGCGTGGCCGCCGTGTGATAAAAATATCGAGCATGCCACAGTGTTGCGGTTTCCGAAAGACAAAACTGTCTCAAAACAAACACAGACATTCATTGCCCCGGAACGCATATTTGCCATAATTAATTTCAGGTAATGCAGAATATTCACAAAATTATTCTAATTATAAATAAACCCGCGTAGCTCACCCAAAAACATGACATTTGACATTTGACGACCAGATGGCCTAGTGGTTAGAGAACCTGACTACGAAGCTTGAGGTCCCGGGTTCGATTCCCGTGTCGGGGCAGATATTTGTATGAAAAATACGAATGTTTGTTCTCGGGTCTTGGGTGTTTAATATGTATTTAAGTATGTATCTATATCTATATAATTATATTTATCCGTTGCTTAGTACCCATAACACAAGCTTTGCTAAGCTTACTTTGGGACTAGGTCAATTGGTGTGAATTCTCCCGTGATATTTATTTTTATTATTTTATTTCAGAAACCTCTCGCTACACTAGCGCCTCTAGCGGCGAATTCATACGCGATAGCCCTCATTGTTTATAGTTCATTTACTTACCTCTGTATACTTTGAGGTGCAGATCTTTAAATAGTTTCTGGTACGCGTCGGTAACGCGGTGGTACGTGGTGACAGCATGTTCGTGGGAGGCGTGCGCGCCGTACGCATCGAGCATGCGGAAACTGCGCGCACGCAACACGCCGTGCTTGGGGCGGAGCTCGTCGCGGAACTTGTCGCTTATCTGGAATGAGAATGAGTATGGGTATGAGAATGGAAATGGGAATGAGATTATTTGGTTGCCCTGATAACCAACAAGTTGGAAAACCCCCGACTTTGTCACTTCAAAGTTCATTATCTCAAAAATGGCTGAACCGATTTTGACAAAACATATCTAAGAACCATCGCCAGAAAACCTGTTTTCAATTTAATAAAAACGCGTTTACATCGGTCCACCCGTTTAAGAGTTACAGTGCCACAGACAGACAGACACAGCGGTCAAACTTATAACACCCCTCTTTTTGGGTTCGGGGGTTAAAAAACCAGCGCCATGACTGAAGAAATTCAGACATCGGCATTTGCTGAATGGTATTCATTTTGGTGCACTGTTAACTACTGTTATATTTAGATTAAGATTACAAAACTTTTTTTTAAAACAATTTTTTTGCTATTCTATTCATCATAGAAATGGAAGAAGCGCCCGCGCAACACGCCTTGCTTGAGACGGAGCTCGTCGCCGAACTTGTCGCTTCTCTGGAATACATGCAGCGTGTGCTATAATAATAATAATAAATAAATAAATATAAATATCACGGGAAATTCACACCAATTGACCTAGTCCCAAAGTAAGCTTAGCAAAGCTTGTGTTATGGTACTAAGCAACGGATAAATATAATTATATAGATATAGATACATACTTAAATACATATTAAACACCCAAGACCCGAGAACAAACATTCGTATTTTTCATACAAATATCTGCCCCGACACGGGAATCGAACCCGGGACCTCAAGCTTCGTAGTCAGGTTCTCTAACCACTAGGCCATCTGGTCGTCTAAATGATAATTTGAATAAAACAGATAAATGTGCATAAGAATGTGTTTGGAAATGGAAATGAGAATGATTATGGGAATGAGAATGAATATGAGAATGGAGATTAGAAAGGAAATGGGAATGGGAGTGAGAATGAATATGGAAATGGGAATGAGAAAGGAAATGGGAATAAGAATGATTATGGGAGTGAGAATGAATATGGGAATGGAAATGAGAATGGGTATGGGAACGCGAGCGTGTTCCTAAGAAAATGGGTCATAACACAAACAACAAAATTTAAGTAAAATTTTAAAGTTTAAGTAAAATTTTTGTTATTTTAATGAAAATGCGCTTACCTGGTACACTAAGAGTGGTAGCTGCTTATATGACAATGGTCCTACATCGGCCAGTAAGTCTGCTATCGCCTCTTCGTGTGTCTGCAATGTTACATAAATAACAATAATATACATTTACCATTAATTGACTATACATCAATTTTAAAATTTAGATTATATCTACTTAATATTATAAATGCGAATATTTTTAAGTCTGTTTGTTTGTTACTTTATAAATAAATAAAATAAATATCACGAGACAATTCACACCAATTGACCTAGTCCCAAAGTAAGCTAAGCAACGGATAAATATAATTATAAAGATAGATACATACTTAAATACATAGTAACATTCATATTTTTCATACAAATATCTGCCCCGACACGGGAATCGAACCCGGGACCTCAAGCTTCGTAGTCAGGTTCTCTAACCACTAGGCCATCTGGTCGTCTAAACTCAAACTTCATCTCGTTTAAACCTGTCTTTAACTAACCCTTCTCGTTTAAATCTATCCCATTTGCTGTCTTAGTTCATAAAACAAGTAAATACCATACCCACCGGAGCCAAAACAAAACTCCTCCCAGTCCTATCTTGAACCTTCAACAGCTCCTCGCTCATCCTCCCTGTTTTCTCCCATAGATTAGCAGCAGTCAGCGCAGGCAGGGACAGCCTCTGCCCTCCAACCTCTTCGATGCGATGCCGGACTAGGGCTTCCAGCTTGTCCACCGCCCGGAGAGCGAGCGGGAGGAGCGCGAAGAGACCCGAGGCTGTTGGACGAATGAGCCCGCATTCTAAGAGGAGCTGGAATATATATTTTGTATCATGAAAGCTATTATAAGTAAGAAAGTTTCAGGTTGTTTATTAATCAACCATGAATTAATGTCTAAACTGATTTAGATGAAATTTGCTGTGGAGACAATTTAAGTCACGGCCAACACTACACTTCCACTGAACATATATATAGTTAGTGTTTAGTTTAGGTTTTGTAACTAAGGGACCCCATACATCCCTGTATTTTTATTATTCTTTTCTTGTAATTTTTTCTTTAACTTTAATTTTATTATTTTTTTGTAATTATTCTATTCTGAAAAAATTACTATCTGCCAAGTTTCTTGCGGCGCATTCTTCTTGGCAATGATGGTCTTTCTGAAAGCGCTGGTAGTTTAAAAAATGACGTAAAAGTGCCCATAAATTGCAGACTATTTTAAATATAAATTGCGGCCTAAATTATTTAAATTAATTTTTTTTTTTTAAATAACAGTACTATTCAATAACAGTCGCTCCAGTTCTTTTCCTAAAGAAATAGTATAGTTATAAGTTTGTACTTGTTAGAAAAAAACCGTATCTTCACACTAAAAACGGAAGCATCTACAAGACTAACTTTATACGAAGCTTTGGAAAATCACAGAGTATTTTTTATTAAATCAAAAAATATATACTGAGCGGCAAAAAATCTAGCCCTCAAATGTATGCAGAAATAGGTAATTTTGTATGCAGAGTGGCCAAATTTTGTGTCGCTGAGTATATTTTAAAACTTCTAGTGTTTTATTATAACCTTACCTTTTGACTTTTGCACGTAATTTCAGTATTCTTTATCTTAGCGTTCTTTGGTATAGTCAGGAGAGGCTGTAGTAACTGAGAAACGAACTTCATTGTGTAATATTTACGTATTTCTCTTTAAATTTCTTCATGAAAACAAACCGTACTTCCACAGCTGACTATGACATTTTCATTAAATATGGTACCTCTGAACTACTTATTATTTAATCGTTTCTTAAAAGTGAAACTGAATGTAATCCTTATCATAGCAGCACACGGAATATTGTTGTTTGAGTGTAGAACAAGTACAAAATAACCTACAAGCGTAATTTGCTTCTACTGTAACATTTTGACGTTTCTCGCATGCGTTTAGTTATTGCAAATCAACTAGTAAATTACGTAATATTGAGGCCAATTTTTTTTTGTTTGAATTTAATTAAATCTAAGATAATCCTAGTGTTTTGAAACCGTGTGAGATGAGATTCACCTGATTTCTTCACATCCTCCTGGGGATAAACAATGAAATGTCGTCCATACAGTTTGTCTGAAAATTTTATTTTTATCATTATTTTAAAATAGGTACGCCAGATATTATTTTCTTCTTGATTAACATTCCTAAGCTTTCTTTGTTTTGCTAAGCTTTCTGGCTAGAAGAATGTTCTGTCGCTTTAGAGAAGTCAAGATAAAAAAAACCCTGCATAAATATTTTTTTGAGCATTGGTAGTTTAGGAAAGAAATGCTAATGCCGTAATATTTTATTGATAAATTAATCACCATGAAATCTGTAAACAGGTTCTTCTTTTTTTGGCGTAACTTCGTACCGCATGGTAGGTATAGTTTGGCACGACTTAATCGACTTAACTCATAATTTCATACCGCATAATCGTGTTTGGCCTAACAACTCGTGTGGTGTGAGCACAATACATAGACAAAGAGACAAACAAAGTTTTCTTCTCTCTTTATATCACCCTGCCCTTTATTTCGGGGGATGATTTACGACGCTTTGGTTCACTCAATTAACTTCATTACGGCTTTTCTTCTGAACGCGTTAATCGACAGAAATGGCGCCACTGTGCAATGTAAGCACCGCGGCATGTGGCATCGTCAAATGCCACAAACATGACGCAGGCGTTCTCAGCCTTGGGTATAGTATAGTCAAGGACACTGAAACAGGGGCGTGGCCAGCCGATGGCCCAGAGGGGGGTGGGGCAGGTTGATATGGAGAATGAGAAAAGTGTGAATTGTAGGTATTTATCGGAATTGGTGAATTCATTTAGACTTATATATGTACTCTGTGATTTAGACTAAAGACTGGTTTGGTTAGGTTAGGTTAGGTTAGGTTCTTTCCGCCCGGAACAAGACCCACCTGCGGCAACCGCAAAGGGTCATGGCGGTTAGGGTATCGAGGGCGTACCGCACCACCTCGTTCGAGGCGGCCTGCGTACTGGCGGGCACCCCACCGTGGGAGCTGGATGCCGAAGTGCTAGCCGACGTCTACCAGCGGGTAGCCGAGGCGCGCGCCAGAGGGGAACGGCCCTGTCCGGAAGAGATAAGGCGGTGGAGAGACATCTCACGCCAAACTCTCTTCCGGAAATGGCTGGAGGCTCTGGAGCGGCCGAGCGCCGGCCACTGGACCATATCGGGAGTCCGGCCCGTCTTAGACAGATGGGTCGACAGAACATGGGGTGTTGTCTCCTTTCATCTAGCGCAGGTACTGTCGGGGCATGGCTGCTTCGGCAAGTACCTGTGCAAGATCGCAAGGAGGGAGACAACACCAATGTGCCACCACTGCGGCGGGGCGGAAGACACCGCGCAGCATACGTTGCAAGTGTGTCCCGCTTTTACAGACCAGCAGTCCCGCTTAAAGGCAGTCATTGGGAATGACCTCTCGCTGCCGGCCGTCGTTAAATCCATGACCGACAGCGAGAGGTCGTGGATCGCCATGGCCTCCTTCTGCGAGGAGGTGATGGCAATCAAGGAAGGAGCGGAACGGGAGCGAGAGGAGGACCCGTCCTCCCAGCCCCTGCGCCGCAGGCGAGTTGGGCGGAGGCGGTTAGGTTATAACCGCCGCCAAATTCCGCCCTAATAGGGACTGCGGGTGACGGGCACGGGGATGCCCGTTTCCTGCCGTTATGGTCCCCGAGCTGGTAGGCACGCCAAGTGTTCCGGCGCGCCTACAGCGATGGAGTAAGGAGGAGTGTCCTCTGAGGCGGGTCCCCGAATGGACAACCGTCGCGCTTCCGGGCCATGGACGCTAACAGTTCCCACAGCCCGGTTGCAATAAGACGGAAAAGAGGAACACCCTGGGGTTTTTAGTGGGTACACCGTCCCCTTCTGGGGCGGGACTCCCACATACCCACCGGTCTCCCCGGGCCGGTGAAGTCCGTAACGGATTTTCCCAGGTGAAAAAAAAAAAAAAATAAGGTTAGGCTCACCCGCGACCATATGGACTCTATTCATTGTAAAGATATTGATTTGTTTTCGAACTTAAAATATTTACCGAAAAACGCTAAATGCAAGTTTATAGAATATATTTTTATGTATAAAAAAAGTGCTTCGGTTAATGCTAGCCCCCTTGGCTCACAAACAAGAACTTTTTAAATCTTATTTTCGCTCTCCTGTAAAATGACGATTTTGTATTTGTATCACTTATCACAGGAGGCATAGAAATATAAGTTCATTCGGTTAAAAAACAGAATTATACTTATAATTATGTCTTACGAAGACACTATAGTAATACATTATTTTATTTTTATTCTTTATTGCTTTGAGCAAAAATATTTGTATATGTATTTAATTTCATGCCCCGGAGGTCACTGACTGTAGCAAGGTTTTGTGGCATGCCACATGCGGCCTCGTTATTGGAACGAGCTCAGCGAAGCGCGAGCAGTTTAACCTGAGATAAGGGAAATAGAAGCCCGAACGATGTCGCGCTGTTTGCTGCCCCCGGTAAAGGATTCGAGCGGATTATGAGGAGGTTTAAACAAAGTTTATATTTATCCTGCCACCCTACTATTTGTTTTATGTAGCCCATAATATGTCCTAAATAGTGCTCTATATATTTCCTTTGACTTTAACCAGATCATCCTTCCGTTTCGTTGGTGGACGTCCTACGCTGCGCTTGCCGATTCGATTATATATAACTTATGTACTTACACTTTTTTTTTTTTTTTTATTCGATTGGATGGCAAACAAGCAGGTGGGTCTCCTGATGGTAAGAGATCACCACCGCCCATAGACACCTGCAACACCAGGGGGATTGCAGATGCGTTGCCAACCTAGAGGCCTAAGATGGGATACCTCAAGTGCCAGTAATTTCACCGGCTGTCTTACTCTCCACGCCGAAACACAACAGTGCAAGCACTGCTGCTTCACGGCAGGATTAACGAGCAAGATGGTGGTAGCAATCCGGGCGGACCTTGCACAAGGTCCTACCACCTGGAAAACACACACACACTTCCCACTAATATTACAATTATAAACGCGAAAGTTTGTAAGTCTGTTTGTTTTTTACCTCATCACGTCTAAACCTCAGAACCGATTTAGATGAAATTCAGTATAGGTACATATAATTTGAGTCCTAGGGTAGGATATAGGATAATTTTTATCCCGGAAAATTGCATAGTTCCCGCGGGATACGCAGACGGAGTCGCGGGCAACAGCTAGTTTATAATATAAAGAGTTATAGGACACAATAAAAATAACTTCTATTTAATATCTGGATTAAATTTGCACCCTCCCCTTACCCGACAGCGCGCGGTATCAGTTCGCAGGCCATTTGTCGCCTAATGGAGTCGCGGCAAAAACCGGACGATACCCGCGCAGCCGGATGCGCTGTTTACCCGGCGTTGGACAACAACTGGACTTTAAAACGTTGACGCGAGTGGTTCTAGCATAGGTTTGTCAGTGCTTCGTCACTTCATGTACACTTTAATCATCGTAGATACCTAATTAAAATCGGACTAATATTATAAATGCGACAGTTTGTAAGTCTTTTCGTTTGTTTATTTGTTACTTCATTACGTCTAAACCACTGAACCGATTTCGACGAAATTCGGTATACCTACAGATAGTTTTAATCCCGGAAAGGACATAGGATACGTATAATACAATATATAGTTTTAGATTGTAATTTTCTTTCTGTGTACCTGTTTTCTGTATCGCTTACTATTTGTGGAGTACAGTCAACTACAAAGAGATTACGACCAAAGTAACAAAAATATGTATACAACTTTATTGACCTAAATTAAGGTCGTGTATACATAATTTTATAATGTATTGCATTGTATCCCGGAAAATTACATAGTTCCCGCGGGATAATGATAAAAGAATTCGAAGCGGATGGAGTCGCGGGTAGCGGCTAGTGCAACATAAAAATCTATGAACTAGGTACACACAATTGCTTTGCTCACCCGCGACCTTATGATAGCTATGTCTATGCAATGAATGCGCGGTCATGCCACCACCATACCAAGTGCCATAATAAAAATCGCTTTCAATAAAAAAAAAGTATCGAAATCCATCCATTCGTTTGGGAGCTAAATACGATGCCATAGACAGACAGACAGATATTGCGCATTGGCATCAAACTAATAACACCCCTCTTTTTGTGTCGGGGGATAAAAGAGTTATTTGTGTCGCATCACTTAGCATGCTAGGGACCATGAAGTATTCAAAATGTTATGACTGAATTTGATTACGGGTAACATAGTAAAGCCCGGGTAATCTTCATAGTTAAACGGGTACCTCATGTTTATGTTGTGAGGTGAAATAAGGACAGGTACTCGCTGTTACTTAATCTACGAATTATTCGGGTTAATGATATACGTATACCTGCATTAAGTGGCAGGACCGAGTCACAAACACTGAAATCTTCAGGCGAACTAATCTCAACGGCATAGAGTCATTATTAAGAGCAGAAGGTGGTGCGGACACCTTGTGCGTATGAATGTTGGTAGGCTTTCTGAGGCCGTCTTTTACTCTCAATTAAAACGAGGAAAGCGGACTCCGGGAGGCCAGTTCTTGCGTTACAGGGTAGTCCTAAAGCGCCACCTTACCGCATGTAACATCCCATGCGACAGTTGGGAAGATCTCGCGAAGCAGAGACTGGAGTGGCACAGCTCTGTAAATAAGGCTGTTGTAAATTTTGAGGCTCATCGCTTGGAACACCTGGATGACAAACGTCTTATTATAAAGACCGAGACCTTCCCACACTTATAAATATAATATAGTGGTCTATTACATTACGCACCCTATAATAGGACCTTTAAAACAAAGTTCGGTTTTGCCAGCCATATTCGGGCACATAATAAACAAGCTTAAAGGTTCACCTTTGTCGGACACGTCATGGAGGACAAATAGATATAACCGCAGAAACTGCTAAAACTGAAGTGATAGTGGGCGGAGCACATTGCTCGCAGGACATGGCCGATGGGGTCAGAAGGTTCTCGTCCGCGGACCGAGAGACGAGCTGTCGGTAGGCCTCCAACAAGATAGAGAGACGACTTGGTTACGATCGCGGGATTATGGATGCGGAAAGCACAAGACGGTCTGAGTAGAGAGCCTTGGGGGAGGTCTATGTAGCAGTGGACGTCTTTCGGCTGACTTGATGATACATAACCGCATTCGTTAGAGTTATTATAACATTTGGTTTAATGCTACATTTCATATAGCTCAATCTAATCGAGAATTTATGTGAAACTTTCTACCAGCGGCGGCCTTAGGGGGTGGCGAGCGGGGCCTCGCTCTTGCAGGGGCCTCGCGCAACAACCCAAGCAAATTTAAAAAATATTATTTTTTATAACTATATTTTCGCATCACATACTTTTCACGAAGGACAAAGGGCCTCGCAAAGACCTGCCGCCCGAAGCCTCGCAATTGGTAAGGCCAGCTGCTTTCTACGATTTTTTTATAAAATAAACCTACCTAACTTAGGGTGGTTAGGTAGGTAAAAAATATTATTATGTTTACTTAAGTCCGTTTCTTAGACTATCCGAAAATATAGGACACCCATGCATATTGTTTCTTTTACAGTCAAACAAAATACTAGCTATATCTATCTATTTATCTAAGACCTTTAAACGAGCAATTCTTGTATAGATATACAGGTGAAATCTAGGTCGTACTACAAAATTAGTGTTTCATGCTCAGTTAATACTGGGAAATATAATGCATTAACTCTTTTGTTGAAATAAGTCTGAAAAAAATTGTGGTTTCTATACATTATTGAAATAAGAAATCATGAACAATGTAGGATAAATTTCATCGAACTTATTTCAACAAAAGAGTTATTCATTATATTACCCAGCATTAACTGAGCACGAAACACTAATTTTGTATTACGTCCTAGATTTCACCCTGTATATAAATATATATACGAGTATTTCGGGGATCTCAGAAACGGCTCCAACGATTTCGATGAAATTTGGTATGTAGTGGTTTTCGGGTGTGAAAAATCGATCTAGCTTGGTCTTGATTTCTGGGAAAACTCTTTTTAGCTCGAGCAAAGCTCGGTCGCCCAGGTGCTCTGAACTTAAACATCCAACTAACTTTAAAAAGTGACTCTAATTAATCAATTTCGCTGTAACAACAGATTAAACTGTTAATTAATGAAAGTAATCCGCTGATTACGTGAAGCAGGGTTCAGGTGCGCGTTATTCATTACCGTCTGTGATGAATGTGTGGTCTTACAGTTGAGCGGTGAATAAATTATAAGTTAGTAGCTGTTCTCCGCCACTTCTCTTCATCATCATCATCATACAGGGTGAAATCTAGGACGTAATACAAAATTAGTGTTTCGTGCTCAGTTAATATAATGCATAACTCTTTTGTTGAAATAAGTCCGATGAAATTTGCGGTTTCCATACATTGTTCATGATTTCTTATTTCAATAATGCATAGAAACCACAATTTTTTTCAGACTTATTTCAACAAAAGAGTTAATGCATTATATTACCCATCATTAATTGAGCACGAAACACTAGTTTTGGTGATTTTCCACCGGCGAGGCGAGAAGAGAATTGAAATTTGTATGCATTCTCGCGCGCCCGCCGCGAGCCATCGCGGGCGCCACCATACAAATTTAAATTCTCGTCTCGTCTCGTCTCGTCTCGCCTCGTCGGTAGAAAATCACCTTGAGCCTATCTATAAGGCGTTTAGTGAAGCACCACGTCTAGGGATCCTAGCACTAAACTATCCCTGTAGTGCTTCACTAAACTATCCCTATAGTGCTTCACTAAACTATCCCTATAGTGCTTCACTAAACTATCCCTATAGTGCTTCACTAAACTATCCCTATAGTGCTTCACTAAACTTTCCCTATAGTGCTTCACTAAGCTATCCCTATAGTGCTTCACTAAAGTATCCCTATAGTGCTTCACTAAAGTATCCCTATAGTGCTTCACTAAACTATCCCTATAGTGCTTCACTAAACTATCCCTATAGTGCTTCACTAAACTATCCCTATAGTGCTTCACTAAACTGTCCCTATAGTGCTTCACTAAACTTTCCCTATAGTGCTTCACTAAAGTATCCCTATAGTGCTTCACTAAACTATCCCTATAGTGCTTCACTAAACTATCCCTATAGTGCTTCACTAAACTATCCCTATAGTGCTTCACTAAACTGTCCCTATAGTGCTTCACTAAATTATCTCTATGAAGCTGCCCATCCAAGTTGTTTGGAAAGTTAATAAACCAACACATTTATATTTCAAATTTCAATATCTCAAAAACGGCTGAACCAATTTGAATGAAAAGTAACTAAAAACACTACAGTGAAAATCGATTTCACACAAAAAAAGCGTCAAATGTTAAAAAAATGGTTCAATTGTTTTGCTTGATTGCTCTTCTCTACCACTCAAAGGTTGACTGGCAGATTCCTTCAGGGATACCTAAGTCCACTTTTGTATTTAACACTTTATTTTTTTGAATTTCCATTTTATTCAATAACGATTATAAACAAACAAACAAAACCATCCGTTTGAGAGCTACGATTCCTCAGACAGACAAGCAGACAGAATATTGTATGTATGTATGTATGTATGTAAACTCTTTATTGTACAAAGAAATTAACAAAATACAACTGACAAACTTTAAGATACTTGTACAAAGGCGGACTTATCCCTTTAAGGGATCTCTACCAGTCAACCTTTGAGTGGATGAGAGGAAAGGAGCAATACGTTAGGGTCCGACAAAGGGTGAGTTTAATAGTTAAAATAATGGAAGCTACTATACAGTGCTTTAAACAATATAATACATAAACTACAATATAAATAAATAAACTACTATATATATATTGGCTTCAAACTTATCACACCCCTCCTTTTGCGTCGGGGGTTAAAAAGGTCTCGCCTAACCATGCCACTGTTTGAATGTGTCGCAATAACAAAACAAATATCACGTTATGATTCACTTAACCATAGAGCCGCCACCTCCGACCACAGACTATAGAATACAGGCATAAATCCGCGTCATAACAGCCTTATCTGTTACACACCATTAACCCGCAGACGGAATGACGCCCGTTTGAGCGGAATCGTTGGTTGAAACCGATGACACTGCGCAATCTTTCATGAAGATTATTCATTATAGTAGGTTATGGATCATTCGAACAGCCGCATCACTAAGTATTGATGTATGTAATATATTTCTTTATTTTAATTTAAAATATACATTAGTAGCACAACCATTCATTCCGTCACCATTAGTACAGTAATCGTTTGTGTTGCTATGAGATTGAACTCTGATTGAGTTCGAAACGCGTCAGTGTAGTGTGATGGTAATTATAGTTGGGTTTGCGGGATGTATGTGTATTCTTACAGCGTGGAGGAGCTGCATGAACACACATTTGTTGTATATGTAGCTTTCATAATGTAGCGGGTGAGCAAAGTAATTGTTTAGGTATAATTTTTTTTTGTTTTATTAAAAAAAAAAAACCTACATTAGTATTTTGGTACCTATTTATTAGGTCAATTAATATAATACCTATTTATCTGCAAATGGTGTAAAAAAACGTCCGTAAACAGAATCCCTTTCGATCACAAGTCACGTGCGACGGTGCGTTTGGCGTTTGGTTATTGCTCAGTCTTTGTTTCGGCGGGAAAAATGACAACTGTCACCGCCAGCGGGAGGCCGTGCGTGAAACGGAAAATTGTTGTTTTTCAAACGATTTACGTTTAATACGGCTGTTTATGCTATAGCTCCTTTGTTGTTATAGTATTAACTAGGAAATGTTATTTGCGTTTGAATAGAATTGTTTCTGAAAATGGTCAATTCTTTTGACTGACGTACCTATACTATAAATACTTAGAACAATTTTACAACAAAAAATTTGCCTCTAGAATATTTTTTTGCTCTTAAACAAAACGACGGAGTTCTGAAGTACTTAAACGAACATAAAAGAACCGAATTGAGGACGTCCTCCTTTTTTGAAACCGTTTAAAAATATAAATACCCGGCAAGAGCAAATCATACTTCGTATTTTTGCGAATAACAGAGAATACGCCCACATTTTTGTACAAATATTTGATTTCACCTTTTACCTTTTCTAAATTCACCTTGGTTTGGAATTCGTCGTCCAATCAATCAAATTATTTTTGCCGAACATGTCACTGTAAAATATACCTAAAGTGAACCGCCAAAAAATATGTTTTTCATAAATAGCTGTGACACAGCGTTACATATAAGTACGAGAGCATCATAATAACATTATACTCGTACCTCTAAGAAAATACATACTTTTTTTAGGTGGCTACACACTTATTAGGATGATATTTCAGTTTTTTCTTATTAGCATAATTTTAGGTACAGTCAAGTTCATAAACTTGTGAGCAAAAATTTGATCAAAAATATCTGAACATGACTAATTGTTAACAGCGTAGAAAAGCGTGTTCAGATATTTTTGATAAAATATTTTTTTTTTTTTTTTTTTTAATAATAAAAAAACTGCTGTTCGACTGGATGGCAAACGAGCAAGTGGGTCTCCTGATGGTAAGAGATCACCACCACCCATAGACATCTGCAACACCAGGGTATTGCAGATGCGTTGCCAACCTAGAGGCCTAAGATGGAATACCTCAAGTGCCAGTTATTTCACCGACTGTCTTACTCTCCACGCCGAAACACAACAGTGCAAGCACTGCTGCTTCACGGCAGGATTAGAGGATTTGCTCACAAGTTTATGAACTCAACTGTAGGTACTACATGATGAGATTTAATCACAGAAAATATTAATTAAAGCATCCAGTACAGTCAACTACAGAGATGGGTACGGCCAAAATTGATAAAAAAAACTTCACAGGTTTGTTAGTCTAATAAGTTCAAACATGTGCTGAAACAATTCAATTATTTTCAATTCATAACATTACTAGCCTGTTGCCCGCGGCTCCATCTGCGTAGTATTCGTTTATCGCTGTTCCGCGGGAAGTATGCAATTTACAGACAGAGGATACCGGGGGACTCGAACTATCTGTATACCGAAGTCCATCTAAATCAGTTCAGCGGTATAGACGTGATGAGGTAACAAACAGACACAAACTTTCACATTTATAATATTAGAAGGATTCACATTTGACCCCAGGCAACGTTTGTTTCATTTTTAACCGCCGACGCAAAAAGAGGGGTGTTATAAGTTTGACTGCTATGTGTGTCTGTATGTCTGTCTGTGGGATCGTAGCTCTTAAACGGGTGGACCGAAATGAATGCTGTTTTTTTTTTTTGAAAGCAGGTTTTCTAGCGATGGTTCTTAGAAATGTTGTATCAAAATCGGTTCAGCCGTTTCAAGATAATCAGCTCTTTTGTTCGCTGCGGTGGGACTCTTAGACGCATAATAGGTATTTACTTTACTTTCAAACATATTTGGGCTCTAAAATTTGAAACACCCATGTATATGCTATATAACTATGCAAGATTATGGAATTCTCGGCCTGATGCTGCAGCCAGGATATCCAGAACACTGTAGGTACACTCTTGATTTTTTTTTAAACCGATTAAAAAGTCACAAATGAATTCGTAAACGAATGCTACAGCAGTTAACATCTAAACATGCTCGGTACGTCCCTAAATCGATGGTCCCCTCTCAAACGTTAGCTTAATGACATCAACAGACGCATTGGATGATGGCGGACATTAAAAATGTCCCCGAGCGATAAGCGGTCAAGTGCGAGCTGTGTTGACGGTGTATTAAATAAGAAAAATAACAAAAAATTGAACCGACTACAAAAAACCATGAAAATATTTTTCTACCAGTCTGAAGTCAGTGCCTCAGCACAGTGCGACACAGCACAGCAGGAGTGGACCTATAGCCGTCTACTTTACCTACATACTTACTTATATATTAGACTTCAATCACTCCTGCTGTCTCGTGCTGAGGCACCGACTTGACTTTAGACTGGTAGAAAATTATTTTCATGGTTTTTTGTATTTGGTTCAATTTTTAGTTATATTTTTTTCACGCTTTTTAGTGTAAATAATCTAAGATACAATAGTTTAATGTCAACTGCTCGTCACCTTTTACAAAAGACGAGGAGTCCTGGTGCTGCACCACCCGTTCCATTTTACCATATGCGTTACGACGAGCATAAATTGCTTAGCGACTGTGTTAAAGTAATTGAAATTCAACCCGTGAAGTACTGTTATTGAGTGGTAACTCTGTTGGTCAAATGTGGTCTTCATCATCAGTTCCACTTCAATAAATTATGATTTTCAAGAGCAAATGCAAGAGTTACCTAATTGAAGGCCATCCTAGACGAACGCAAAAAAAATCGTTCATAATAATGACGGACTTCTGAGGTAACGAACATAAAAAAAAATACAACCGAATTGATAACCTCCTCCTTTTTTTGAAGTCGGTTAAAAAAGTGATCGATTCAGATGTTATTTATAAATATCACGGGACAATTCACACCAATTGACCTAGTCCCAAAGTAAGCTTAGCAAAGCTTGTGTTATGGTACTAACTAAGCAACGGATAAATATAATTATATAGATAGATACATACTTAAATACATAGTAAACACCCAAGACCCGAGAACAAACATTCGTATTTTTCATACAAATATCTGCCCCGACACGGGAATCGAACCCGGGACCTCAAGCTTCGTAGTCAGGTCTCTAACCACTAGGCCATCTGGTCGTCAACGCCACGTAATCATGAACTAAGTATAACCAATTTACTTTGATCGTCAGCTGCCATTTGAAACGAAATAAATAAAGAATATGAGACGTCATTTTATACTTGTCGTATCTCAAATAAAACCCATTTTTACATAAGAAGGAGAAACAAGCATGCGGGTTACCTGTTGCGAAGCAATCACCGACGACCATGGACACCCGCAAGACGAGGGGTGTCACAGTCGCGTTGCCGGCCCTTTAAGAGATTGATAGGCACGGTTAACCTTAACCTTGCCTAGCCTAACCTTAGGCTTATACCTACTTTCACGTGTTTTCAAGTGATGTTTTTAAAAATTGGTGAACCCTTCATATGCGAGACCCGCTCGCCCTTGGCCGGTTATTCAAATATTATTATTAAACAGCGACCTCCCACCCGAACATTAACGGTATTCCATTTTCAAGCGCGGGAATCCTAAAAAAATAATGTATCTTCTAAAAAATGTCAAAAAGCATTCCTAGCCGTACGTGGGAATAATTCAAATCGCTCCGACCTATTAAATCGCCATTTTGCGGAAAAAGTAAGAGATATTTTGACCGCGTGTGGGCAATATGAGGACGCGTGTCCACTGTCGAACGGAATCTGTGTTTGATAGCTAGTGGTGGACTGTATGGGAAGTAATGGGAAGATTGATGGAAACACGGGTTAAATGATAGGTTATTTAATAATAAAAGCACAATTTTATGTATTGGAACCGACAGATCGGGCAAACAAATCACAACTGACAATGTATGTAAAAACATATTAAAAAAGCAAGTGTCAAAAAGTATAATTATAAAAAAGGTCATACCGCAGCCAGTCGCCAACATACCGGAACCCCAGTGAAACACTAAGAGCTGGTGGCTACTGACTGAGGTGCGGCTTCCAGTAAAATCAGTTTTCGGGCCGGTCGGCGCAGCGTGCCGCCTCTAGTGCAGACGTCTGCTACGCGGACCGCTCCGTCAGGTCCTAGGTAAACCTTCGCTACCCTTCCTAGTGGCCAAAGCCCACGAGGGAGGTTAGAGTCGGCGATCAGCACCACATCACCCTCGCCAAGATTCACAATATTGTTTGTGGGTCCTCTGGGTCTGAGCGTTGGGAGGTATTCGTGTAACCATCTGGCCCAAAATTTGTCTGCGAGTCGCAATGTTCGTCGCCAGTCGCAGCGTCGTAATAAGTCTGCGTCGGTCAATGATGAGGTCCACGGTACGACTGATGAGGAGCCCAGGATGAAATGAAATGGTGTTATGGCTTCGGGGGAATCTGGAGAGGATGAAATGTAGGTAAGTGGTCTCGAGTTGATGATCGCTTCTGCCTCAAGAAGGAGCGTTATCAGGACGTCTTCCTTTATCGTTTGGTTTGTGAGGCAGGATCCTAGAGCTGTTTTTACTGTCCGTACGAGCCTTTCCCATGCGCCACCCATGAATGGAGATGCCGGTGGGATGAAGCGCCAGACAATTTTGTGGTTGGTGGCGTATTCCTTCACAGAGTCGTCATGTAGACAGCGTAGCTCGCGCGAGGCGCCAACAAAGTTTGTCCCGTTATCGGAAAATATGGTGGTGGGGGATCCTCGGCGCGCGATGAAGCGTCTGAGGCTCATTATGGCTGCGTCAGATGAGAGAGAATTGACCACTTCTAAATGTAATGCTCTGGTTGTTAGGCATGTATACAATGCGACGTAGCGCTTTTCTTTGCGTCGATATATTGTTACCAAAATAGGGCCAAAATAGTCGAGCCCGACGTGAGTGAACGGCCTTTTGTGATGGTCCAGACGTTCTAGTGGTAAGTCTCCAGTCTGTGGTTGGATAGGTTTCTTCTTCCACCTTCGGCAACGTACGCAGGAGCTTGCTATGCCGCGGATTGTACTTCTCGCTCTCAGGATCCAGAATCTCTGGCGGAGTTCATTTAGGACGAGCTCGTTGAAGTGATGTGACGCTTTAATGTGTTCATGCAAGATTAAGAGTCGGGTGACATAATGACGACCGTCGAGGATGATTGGTGACTTCATGTTGTCGTTTACTCCGGGGGCAGACCTTATACGTGAGTCTAGTCTTAACAAACCGTCTCTGTCTAGGACTGGTGCGAGTTTCTTAAGGCGACTATTATTGGGCACTGGCTTTGAAGATTGCAAGGCTGATAAATCCTCAGGGAAACTCTCTACCTGTGCCAGATGAACAACCAGCTTCTCCGCTTCCAATATGTCTACAGTGTGCAGTTGGTGAGGAGATGTGGTGCCGTCCATGTGTAATTTAGAATTTGGATCTATTGGCCGAGACAGTTTTAGCCGAAATAGTCGTGCGCCCTGAAGAACGCGGGCGGTGGCGCGTAACAATCGCAGCCAAGAGCTAAAACGCGTCGGGTTCGGTACTAAAGTCGAGGATTGTGTGGTGAGGAACAGAACCACCACGTCTGATTTCAACTCTGGGTCTGGGGAGTTCGGTTCCTCATCGGTTACGCACTCGGTCGGCCAAGTGCATGATGGCTCCGCTAGGAATAGTGGGCCGGTGAACCATCGATGAGAAGCAGTCAAATTTAATTTCTTTGGCTTTGTCGCATCGTCGGCAACGTTGAGAGAGGTCGGGATCCACCTCCAATCAGAAGGGTTGGTAGTTTCCAGGATCTCTCCCAACCTGTGCGCTACGAATGGTTTAAACGCGCGAGCATCGCTCCGAATCCACTTGAGGACTGTGGTTGAGTCAGTCCAAAAAGTGGTTTTGGAGGGCTCGAATCGATGAGCTTGTAAAATTGTTTGTGCAAAACGCGACGCTATAAGAGCGGCTTGTAATTCTAAACGAGGAATCGACAGGGGTTTCAATGGCGAGACGCGAGCCTTGCTACCAATCAGTGCCGTGGACACGGAGTTGTCGCTGTACCTAAAACGCCAATAAGCCGCGCAGGCGTAAGCTTGCTCGCCACCATCGGCCACAACGTGTAGCTGAACATCCGACACGTCTGCCCTTGTCATATACCAGCGAGGAATTTTAATATTGGCCGCAATCCGCAACTGTTCGAACCAGTCCTGGCACTCGCTGACATAGACTTCGGGTAGGGGCATGTCCCAATTAACGCCTGACCGCCATAACTTCTGGATCAAAATGCGGCCCCAGATGATGACTGGCATCAAGAGGCCAAGAGGGTCATAGACCTTCATGACGCTTGATAATAGGTTGCGTTTGGTAAGAATGTCAGTAGGTATCTGGGGCACGGTGCGAAACCTTAGTAAATCCTGGCCTGGATTCCACTTAACGCCTAATACGCCGACTTCACTACTGAGAGGCAGGGAAACGTCAGATGTGGAGACACTTCGAAATTCCTTAGGCACAAATAAAAGCGCCTCCTGGTGATTCGAAGTCCACGCGCGCATCTCGAAACCGCCGGCTTTGTGCACCGTGATAACATCAGCGGCTAGCTGTGCTGCGTCAGCGATACTCGGGTAACTTCCGAGATAGTCGTCCATGTAGTGGTCTTCGATGATAGCCTTACAAGCGGTAGGGTAGCTGGGCTCTAGCATTTTTGCGTTTTTGTTTTTTATATAGAGCGCTATAAAGGGACTACATACGGCGCCAAAGATCATGGATGACATGCGGTACTCTCTAAGGATGCCATTCTTACTGCGCCAGAGAAAACGTTGCGCATCCCTGTCTCTTGGGATGATTTTGACCTGGGGAAACATTTCCTTGATGTCACCATTTAGAGCAACGGCACCTTCTCTAAAGCGGAACAAGATGTCGAGAAGTGAGCACAAGAGGTCAGGTCCTTGTAAAAGGAGGCTATTGAGGCTTAAGCCTTTCGTTGCTGCAGCCGCGTCGTGGACTGCTCTGAGCTTCTTCTTCTGAGGATGCAAGACACCGAAGATAGGCAGGTACCAACGAATTGAGCCGTCTGTGTTGACGCAAGAAGCGTTTTGCGGAAGACGCTGGTGGTAAGTGTCTGGGTCGCACTCCTCGGCGTAGCCTTTGTCAATTACATCATCTATGAACTTTTGAAAAGCTGTAGCAAAAGTTGGGTCTTTTGACATCTGTCGTTCGAGTGTTTTGAAGCGAGATAGTGCCTGAGGGTAACTGTCGGGTATGATTTTTGGCAAATCTTTCTTCCATGGCAGACCAACTTCAAAATGACCGTCTTCGAGCTGATGCATTGAGGATTCGATGATATCTACTGCTCGTTGGTCTTCGTCGTTTGGACGGGGACACTTTTTCGTGATGCCTAGAGCATCAATGTCATATTGACTTTTTATGAGGCTGTCCAAGTCATCCGAAACGTGATTTATGAATTCGAGTGGTTTTGATGAGAGAGAAAAAGCACCATGGAGTACCCAACCTAACAAGGTTCTAGAGGCGACGGGTTCGTTCTTATTTCCGCTACGAACTTCGCGACTTAAAGATAAATGCCAGTCTGGTGCGCCAATAAGAACTGTAGGAGACACGTCAGTACAATACGAAAGTACGTCAGTTAAACCAGATAGGTGACTATAATCCGTGAGATTTATCGTGTCAGGATTTTGTGCTCGAAGCCCTAGGGGCTTAATAGCCCGAGCGTGTTTAATTAAGTAACGATCGGCATGGCCACGTCCGCGGATATAGAAGTCAACATAACTCACGTCAAGTTCCTTGCTCATACCACTAACACCTTCGATGCGAAGACGCTCCTGACAGGTAGGATTCGCGCCAATGCGTGCAGCAACCTCGCCGTCGATCAGTGTCGCCGTGCTGCCCTCGTCGAGAAGCGCTGTCGTCTCGAAGTCGCCGTTGGGACCCTCGAGTACAATCGGGACTACCTTCAGCAGGCCACGGGGGCGTGAGGTCGACGGCAAGGATCCTGTAGCGTTAATTAGACAATCAGAAGTATTCGCAATTTTGTCGGGGTGTTTGGTTGCGGCGCCAACATTATTAATGTTGACTGAACTAGACGAATCGACAGAGGACGCTTGTATCATGTTGCATTGTCCACTTGATGTCGCACTAGCATGGGTGTCGGCGGTCTGCGTGCCGTGGAGAAGTGCATTGTGACGTCTTGAGCATCCGTCAACTCCACAACGTTTCGCTCGGCAGTTGTTCCATGTATGCGGGTTAGCCTTAAGGCACCGGTAACAAATTTTTGACTCTCGTACCCAGCGCCATCTATCGTCAATGGAAAGCACTAGAAAACCTTTGCAGGCTTTTATGTCGTGAGGCCCTTGTTTACAAAATGTACAGCGCTCAAATATTTTGCCATTGGATACCGTAGCGTGTACCGCTTCCTTTTTGAATTGAAATTTGGAATTATTTGTTCGAGGTAAATTCAGGTGCATCGGTTGAGATGACGCCTTAACTGTACTGTCAGCAACAAAATTATATTTTAATTGTTTATCTGCCTCAGATAAGAGAAATTGTGACAGTAATTCGAGTTTTGTAATATTTTGTTCCTCTGGTACGTGAATGGAGGCGAAATCCGTGAAGCGGGCTCTGGTGTGCTCGCTTAACTTCACCAAAATACACCGAAAAAGCTCCGGGGAAGACAAGTACTCGTGTTGATTAAGCAACTTGAGAGTCGTAACGAAATTACGTAGTTTATTAGCCAGGCTATTTAAATCCTGTGGAGAACTTAGCTTAGGACTGTTGCGCAGCTCGGTGACCTCGCGGGCCACGAGGAGCTCCGGTCGAGCGTAAGTCTGTTCCAAGGCCTTCACGATGTCGTCGGGGTCGCTGGAAGTCCACATGAGCGACGCGACGGACTGGTACGCTTGACCGCGGACTGCGTTGTTCAAGCGATCTAAATTCTCTGAAGGAGAGAAAACAGATTTAGTTCTCTCGTAGCTACTTTTGAACGCCATCCACTGGCTGACTTCACCCGAGAATGTGATAAGTTCGGGTTTCTTTGGCTTGTTGGAAAGAGCGTTAATAGCTTGAGATAGTTTTGTTATAGGGTCGGAAGAAGAACGTTCAGATAGCTGTTGTGTCATTGTGTCGTATTTATTATTAAGAAGGCTACGCGTATGTGTGGGTTTAGAATGGTTTCGCGGTTGACATCGGGCATATAGAACGATACCGTGTTGGTAGGGGCGGCCGGCTGTGAATAGGGTCCTTGAGGATTACTCAAGGTGACAGTCGGCGCCTTACCAGGCATGTCTACTCGGTTTGCCGTGGTCACGTTGACATTTTGTTCTGAAACCCACGTGGAGGTGCGCTTCTCTACGTTGTGATCGGAAAAATACGAATAACGACTACGAGCTGACTTATCTGATGCTTCCAAAGCGGCGAGTTTTGCTTGAAGCTCCGTTTGCTCCGCCTCGGACTCCAGGCGGGCAAGCTCGCGCTCGCGCTCTGCTTGCTGACGTGCGAGCACAGCTTGTTGACGCGCGAGTTCGAACTCGCGCTCCGCTTGTTGACGCTCGCGATCCGCCTGTTGTCGCGCGATTTCACGCTCGCGCTCCGCTTGCTGACGCTCGCGATCCGCCTGTTGTCGCGCGAGTTCACGCTCGCGCTCCACCTGGCGCCGCATAGCGTCTGCTTCTAACGCCAATTTCTGAGCACGGACGGTCGCCGACGAACGCGATGATTGTGTGCGCTCGCTGCGAGATTGCTTACTGTGGACGCTAGAAGCGGTTGGTGCTTGGGTATTTCCGTCGTTGCGTGAGGTAGAAGGAGCATTTGGGCGATCGGCGGCGGGGCCAGGTTGTGCCGCGCTACCAGGGGCGTTGCCCACCGTGGGTATGCTCGTTCTATCAGGCAATGCCGAAGCACCGACGTCGGTTGTGGTTGAACCCGGCCGGGTGCCGCGCGGTGACCGCTCGCGGCGATCGCGTTGCACCCGCTCGGATTCCGTAGTTGCGGGATCTGTCTTTGTCTTACTCCGTGTTTCAACCATAGTGAATACGTATGAAACTAATGTAAATAATGTATTCTACACGAAATGGAATCTATAATTCTACAATGAACTTACGTGGAAAAAAAATATGACAGATGATTTTCGCTGGATGATATTTTTACGGTGAGAATGGACCAAAATGATAGCTAGTGGTGGACTGTATGGGAAGTAATGGGAAGATTGATGGAAACACGGGTTAAATGATAGGTTATTTAATAATAAAAGCACAATTTATGTATTGGAACCGACAGATCGGGCAAACAAATCACAACTGACAATGAACGTAAAAACATATTAAAAAAGCAAGTGTCAAAAAGTATAGTTATAAAAAAGGTCATACCGCAGCCAGTCGCCAACAGTGTTTTCATCCGCAGTAGGGTCGGTTTTTTTTTAATTAATTATCTGACTGTATAATAATAATACTATTTTACCATTGAATGAGCAGTGTTTGCACGTAATAAATAATGTTTTGTGAATACAAAAACGGTTCTACCAGTTTTAGTAAAATGTATAATCTGTGTAAAAATCTATCTGACATTACCTACTTAGGACTTTTTGATTTTAATTTTGGATTTTTATTCCAGTTCGAATATTGGGATAAAAATTAGGTAATATATGTGTTATTCCAACTATCTAACATACCAAATTTCATCAAAAACCGTCCAGCAGTTTTAGCGTGAAGGAGTAACTTACACACTCATTTATAATATTACTAGCTTATGCCCGCGACTACGTCTGCACGGATCTACCGGAATAAAAGGTATCCTATGTTGATCCTTGGGGTTCAAACTACCTATATACCAAACTTCATCAAAATCGGTTCAGTGGTTTCGACGTGAAAGCGTTTCAGACAGACAGACAGAGTTACTTTCGCATTTATAATATTATATAAAGTAGGGACAGTAGGATACATATATTTTATTTTGAGTTTTACTATCTATCTTGAATGGTTAATCCATTTTCGCGTCAAATTTCCTTTACATCGTGTCATAGTGGAAACGTCTGTGTACATTAAAAATATTAAAAGCGTACGAACGCTCGCGAAGCAATTAGTGCAACATTGTTTAGGCGTAAAACATTGCAGTAACAAAACGCTTTGCGCGGGAAACTATGGCTAGTGGCGGGAACGTCTTATCTGCCATTTTGTTTAAATGTCAAATTTACAATAACTTAAAAAAAAACTGTTTTCCTTTCTCTAACGATTTATTAATGTATAATTAAGAAACGTATTTCGGCGTTTAAGCCCTTTGAATCGTGTACGTGCGGGAAAAAGTTGGAGATATTTTTTTAATAGCCCTGTTTTTTGGGCGAGTCGCTTTTGAATGAGATGCTTTAAATTCCACGTTGGTAGAGTGCTACCGAGTATGTATGATATTAAAGAGTGCTGTATTTTGGTGGATTTATGTGGGCTACTACGAAACTCGAAGTTCGTATCGTACCGTCCCTCTCGCGCCGTATTAAATAGTATAAGTGTCAGAGGGACCGCACGACACGAACTTCGAGTTTCGAGTTTCGTAGTAGCCCTGCAGATCTCCGTGTATGTCTTATAGTTTCAGACTTTCCCACACTGACCGATCTAAATGAGCCACCCTGTATAAGTATGTTTATCCGTTGCCTAGTAACGTGGATAAGTATACTAGGCAAGTATCCCATATTTCTTATCATTATTATTATTTATTAATCATGGTAAACTTCATTTTAGTGCGGTTTTTCATAATCACTGTTATTTTTCCCAATCATTCTGTGTATTAGGTGGGCGTTTTTTTTGAAAAAGTGTGTACCCTTTTTTTTAATTTTGGGAAAAATATGGTAAACCTACTCAGAATCAAGAGCACAATCGATTCCGATAGTAAAAAAAAAGTTGTCAGTTTTGCGACGGTTTTTTTCATACACTCAGTACGGGCGTGACAAACTGACTCATAAAATTTTGTATGAAAAAATGAGGACATTTTTTTAAACGATCGGAATCGATTGTGCTCTTGATTCTGAGTAGGAAAAACCATATTTTTCCAAAATTTCAAAAAAGATAGGGTACCCTTTTTTTGGAAACGCCCAAGTGAAGTACAAACATAATTATTTACTTACGCCATGTAGGTACAAAATTTATCTACTATATACGGCATCGTTGATTAGCAGCTTACTACAGGCTCGCTTCACTGGCAGAGCCTCGCCGTGGATTCTCTAAGGCCTTGGTCATTTTACGTCCACTTGCAGGCTTTTTAATCTAGGTTTATGTGGTCTTAACACCTGTCAGATCCATACAAGAACTGTCAGTTTAAGCCTTAAATCGAGATTTAAAAAAGCCTACAAGACGTCCTTAGTCATCACTCGCGGCGGGCGGGGTATGTAGTATTTAAATGATGGATTTTCGAATACCTATTTAGGACTGGTCGATTGGTCGTTCTTAACAAAAAACAGGACCTTCTTTGTGATTTTGTAGGTATATAGTATGCCCCCCTTAGAAACACGTTACTCCTAAGTGGGGCTGCTATAAGGGTCAGTACAGACAGACTGCATTAATACTACAATGTAACTGTCAACTGCTGACTGCCCATACAATGAGGCTTATCGTTTTTTCTCTCACTAGATGGCGCACTGTTGCGTGAGGTTTTTAAGTGTGGCTTTCAGAGTCTGTTATTACGGGCGTTAAAACAAATTTTACATTAAAATCATATTTAAAACACCTTAAAACCGTACCATAAAAATATCCAGCAACCACAGTGTTGCTAAGTCCCGTTTTGTTCGGAAAAAAAAGGGAGGACAAAAGTTTTCCGAAAGACAAAACTGTCTTCAAACACAGACATTCATTGCCCGTAACGCATAATTGCCATAATTAATTTCAGGTTATGCAAAATATTCACAAAAAAAATCTTATTATAAATAAACCCGCGTAGCCCCAACCCACCCAAAAACTATGAGATTTGACATTTCGGAGACCTCACGCTACACTAGCGCCTCTAGCGGCGAATTCATTCGCGATAGCCCTCATTCCGTCGCAGTCAGCATTTACTGCATGATAGATTTAATTATATATAGATAATTCCGACGAAACAAGAATACTTACAAGGAATCGGGAATGCGACGAAACAGGAATACGGACGAACGAACTCAAATGGCGCGTTGGCTGCGATTGTAAGAGCAGTCGGCAGTTGCAACGTTGTAGCAAGAATGCGTCTGCACGTCTTGGTGTGTCAGAAAAATAGTCTTATTGCCCGAGGGCACACCGTAAAATATGTCACAGCAATTATGATCATGTTTATACTCTGCCTTTATTCGCAGCAGTTCCTTGCGAGTAGTTCATTACTGGATTATTCGCAGTAAATCAATCGAAAATCAAAACCATTTTTTTTTCGAATTTCGCAGTAGCCCCGCTGGAGTGGAGCGAGAGGAATGCTTTAGAGGAAGAAAGCAACCTGAGATATGTGTGCGTAAGAGAAATTCGTGTCTGTACTCCTGTCCAGTTAGTGTAGGGGTATGGCACGCAGCACGGATTGCTGAGGACCTGCCTGGGTTCGATTCCCAGCGCTGGTCTCTTTTTCTGGTTTTTCTGTGCATCCATGTCTGTTTGTATTTTCGATACGCTCTAGAGGCACCACTATCCAATGCAAAAAACCGGTCAAGAGCGTGTAGGGCACGCCCAAAATAGGGTTCCGTAGCCATTACGAAAAAATTAAGTAATATTTTTCTATGGATTTCGTATTTTATACGGTATCTTCCAAGTTTACGTATATTTTATACCTTAGGCTGCTGGCTAAATAGAAATTTAAGAGCAAAACTACTAATAAATCTCAAGCAAACTTAGCCGGTATAGTTTTCCTTGAAAGTTTGATATAAGTTAGACGACCAGATGGCCTAGTGGTTAGAGAACCTGGCTACGAAGCTTGAGGTCCCGGGTTCGATTCCCGTGTCGGGGCAGATATTTGTATGAAAAATACGAATGTTTATTCTCGGGTCTTGGGTGTTAAATATGTATTTAAGTATGTATCTATCTATATAATTATATTTATCCGTTGCTTAGTACCCATAACACAAGCTTTGCTAAGCTTACTTTAGGACTAGGTCAATTGGTGTGAATTGTCCCGTGATATTTATTTATTATTTATTTTAAGTACTTGGATACTACCATCCTGATTTTTTTTAAATTTTTCCACCCACCGATTTAGATTTTAGAGGGGGGGGGGGACGCTCGATTTTAATGAAAATATGCACTTTAATGTTGAATATTTCACAAAAAAATCAATGAAACGAAAAATCGTCTTAGCAAACCCCTAATGGTTTTAAAATCTCTATCCAACGATACCCCACACTATAGGTTGGACACTATAGGGTGAACCTACCCTAAAAAGTTTTTTTTTAATTTTTTATTGTAAGTACCATTTTGTCGGCATAGTTTACATATATATCCGTGCAAAATTACAGCTTTCTAGCATTGATAGTTCCTGAGCAAAGCCGCGGACGGACAGACAGACAGACAGACATGGCGAAACTTTAAAGGTTCCGTTTTTGCCATTTTGGCTCCGGAACCCTAAAAAGTTGGAAAACCCCAGACATTGTGAATTCAAAGTTCAATATCATAAAAACGGCTGAACCGATTTTGATAAAACATGTCTAAGAACCATCGCTAGAAACGCTGCTTCCAAATAAAAAGCCGCATTCAAATCGGTTCACCGTTTAGGACGGTGCCACAGACAGACATACACACATATAGCGATCAAACTTATAACACCCCTCTTTTTGCGTCGGAGGTTAATGAAAAGGGTAAGTAATAAATAAAACAACTATTCAGAATGTAAACCATTTACTTATGCTATTCGTTTTCCGAACGCAGCAGTGTTGCCATCTAGCGACACCGACCCGGAACCAACCGGTGATACACACAAAGCTAGGTTATATCTCTTTGCGAATCATTAACTAGTTTATACAAACTACGGCTAACCGCTAAGTTTAAATACTACAATGGAGATTGCAATTTAACAAAAAATATTTAAACAGCCGTTGTGAGCGGTTTGACCCGTGGCCTCTCAAATACAGGATCGTGGGTTCAACTTCAGGCTTGCACCTGAGTTTGTCGAAATTCATTTGCGAAATTACATCACTATTTACCACGAGCTTTATCTTTTGACAATTATTTTATCGCGTGTGAATTCGCCGCTAGAGGCGCTAGTGTAGCGTGAGGTCTCCGAAATGTCAAATCTCATAGTTTTTGGGTGAGCTAAGCGTGTTTATTTATAATTAGTATAATTTTGTGAATATTTTGCATTACCTGAAATTCATTATGGCAATTATGCGATAAGGGGCAATGAATGTCTGTGTTTTGAGACAGTTGTCTTTCGAAAACTTTTGTCTTCCCTTTTTTTCCGAACAAAACGGGACTACGCAAGACTGTGGCTGCTCGATATTTATACGGTACGATTTTAAGATGTATTAAATATGATTTTAATCTAAACTTTATTTTCACGCCCGTAATAACAGACTTTGAAAGCCGCACTTAAAATGCCGTTTATGGGCGGTGGTGATCTCTTACCATCAGGAGACCCATTTGCTCGTTTGCCATCCAGTCAAATAAAAAAAAAAAAAAAACCTCACGCAACAGTGGCGCCATCTAGTAAGACAAAAAACGGTAGCCCTCATTGTGTTAGACTGCGAGTTGTGTGTGAGCACTGCATATAATTTAAGCATCCATGCGCGAGAAGAAGCTTCCACCTTTGTATTAAACCACAGATTAAGTAATACTGTACAAGTTAAACCGAGTTTGTGCGGATGCCGCACCTCTCGCAGTGGAAGGTAGGCATAACCCGTGTCAAAGATGTCATATCTCGGGCTAAATTTCGGCTTGCTAAATAAAATGTCCTATAAGTGTAAGTGAGATGCCAAAAAAGGTTATGGGGCGTTGTTATTCATTTGATTAGTCTTTGTACGCCCGTGTTTAAATGTGGAATAATAGAGAATAGATCTCTTTCCAGGCAGATGCTGGGGACCCAGTCCGAAGCAAAAACTTCGATATTGCGATGCAGGATGTTGCAGTTGTTCTCTGCGACAACTGGATGGAGCTAGAAGTCGCGAATTTAATTATGATTTTTCTAGGACAGACGAAAAAACGGGCAACGACGCGATTATTATGTTAGCGTCGAAACAAACACGATAAGTATCGCTCTACATGCACTTCTGATCGTTTCCACATAGGTTCTTATACGGTCGGTTCCCTAACTTATGTATCCACTTTTTTAGTTGCATAGAAAAGTGGATACTTATATTAGGGCACTGATTGTACCCAGCTAGTACCTACTTAGTTTCGTGGTACAGTCACCAGCACCAATATCTGACACAACAAGCGTGCTGATGCGACTCTATTTCTAGGGCCGGTAGGAAGTGTCAGATATTTTTGCACGCTCCGCTGTGGCAGATATTAATGCAGGTGACTGTACGAGGTCGTGTGAGCGAAGTTTTCAGTTGTTTATCGACACGGTTTCAGAACCACCGCCTAGCCCTATACCTACTGCTTATGCAGTGCAAAATTCGAACTTCGTATCTTGCCGTCCCGCTTATGCCTATATTATTTAATACGAGAGTGAGAGGGATGGTACGATACGAACTTCATTTTAGAATTTCGTAGTAGCTACTTGTAAACACTAGTACAGGACAATCAAACTATTTTAGATGCCGCAAAATTCGTTCGTCCTTATCGTACGGGACAAACTTGCATTTTAGTTCTAGCCCCCCTCAAACACTTGTAAACACTAGTACAGTTAGTGTTTATCGCGACAAATCTAATGTTTCAGAAAAACGTGTATTTTGTTTGAGGACCTTTGGTATTTTTTGAAGCATTTTTCACCTGCCCTAGAAAATTAGATAGTGTAAAATTATATGTTCTTTTTCAGGACTCATTATGGCGTTGCAATCTCCAGTGTAGTATTATAAACTTCTTAGTGTAACGTGGCAGTTCCAAAATCATGTACTTAGATGTTTTAAATTTAATAAATTAGTACTTATTTAAAAGTAGGTACCTACCTAAAGTTCTTTTTAGCCCTTATTTAATAGTAGAATGTAGGTACACAGCTTATTATATATACTGTGGTAGGTATGCTATGCTTCGATGTAGGTACCGTAAACTGCTTCAACTTAGCCCTCTGGCCCCAACATTGCCTGATTTGATTTAGAGTCGATAACTTAGCACTCTTATAGGTTTTAAACTTTTATCGACACGGGAATTATTATTACGGGGGGATAAAAGTTTAAAACCTAAAAGGTGCTGAGTTATCGACTCTAAATCGAATCAGGCAATGTTGGGGCCAGAGGGCAAAGTTGAAGCAGTTTACGGTAGTGCAGTTGGTAGTTTGGCATACCTTCAAGGAACTGTATTGCGTTTTTTTTCGCACTAGTTCGTTCACAGAGATAAGGAGTACTTATTTACTGCGTTTATTTTTTCGTGTTTGCTCCTTTGCAAGAACTGAAGGTGCCACTGCGAAAAGAACAAAGGCTCAAAAATAAACGCAGTTCTTCGTTATTATTTCCTTCGAAGGAACAGGCAAAGGAACTACCGCGAATCCGCATGCGGCACGTACTCGTATACCTACAAAGCCATGAGGTTCTGATCCGGTCCGGGCACCCGAACCTTTTTAATTTTTGTAAAATCTCAACAAGTAGATACCTACCTACCTATATGCTTCGAATTTCACTATCGCGTTTTTGAAATAGTATCTTCGTCGCAACACCGATCCTGAGGGCCTACTTCGAAATTCGAAGTTCGTATCGTACCGTCCCTCTCACTCTCGTATTAAATAAGCGTCAGAGGGACGGAACGACACGAACTTCGATTTTCGAATTTAGTAGTAGCCCCGCTGGAGTAGAGTAAGAGGAACGCTTTAGAGGAAAAAAAGCAACCTGTGATATGTGTGCATAAGAGAAATTCGTGTCTGTACTCCTGTCCAGTGGTAGTGTAGGGGGTATGGCACGCAGCACGGAACGCTTAGGACCTGGGATCGATTCTCAGCGCTGGTCTCTTTTTCTGGTTTTTCTGTGCATCCACGTCTCAGTTTGTATTTTTGATACGCTGTAGAGGCACCACTATCCAATGCAAAAAAATATGATCGCGCCTTGTAGATCTAGCTGTACTTTGATTTGATCAAGGACTAGAGTCTGCGCTGCTTCGTTGCTAGCGTAGAACAGAAAATTCGTTAGGTAACGATAAATTGAATCTCAAAGCCTCAAAAGTTACCCCGAAAATAGGTAAATACCTAGCCGAAGTATCACTTTTTTTAAATTGGATTGTCAATTAAGAGTCGTCATTACATGCCAGTACCCACGCTCTCCGCTGATCGCATTTTCATTCAAAAGTAGTTTCGTTCTAAATTACAAACAACACACGAAAACAAAATAAAACTTTGCGACTATTAATGGGAGTAGCTATTTTGATGTTTATAATTCGTTTTCGTTCATATTCAATGTAACAAAATAAAATCACATTAATTTTAAGTTCTGTAGTTATGACAAATGGAAATTTGTTATTGTTTTTTCCGTTACATTTTATTTTAACCAAACCTAAGAGCATCGTAATGGCTGCTCCCATTATAGCTGCTAAGTTGCGTTTTGATCTATAGCGCTGCTTGTAAATTAGAACGAAACTACGTTTGTATAGGGACGCGATCGTACTGGGGACTCTTTTAACCCTTTACCAGGCCCCTAAGAGCTAGCGTGTCTTCATACGTACTTTAGATACTGTTACAACCGTTTGCAAAAATGTATTTACGAAAGTCGGAGATGTTCCTTTAAACCAGAAATAAAAATGTGGGTTACGGTTATCCCATCGCCTGTCTAAGTATTTAACTGTCATACTCGATTTTGTCTTATTATATATTCTTGATCAGGCGAAGGGATATATTCCTCCCACATCTTATAATAGTCAAGGTTTAACTCCAAATCTACTACGAAACATTATATCAATCACTGGAAACATTATTTTATGATCTTCATTCGCGGCACGCGTCAAAATCCAATAATGTAGGTATATTTGAATCCAATTACCGGGCCATGGGAAGAATAGCTCCCGCATAGTTAAACTCTAATAAGGCCATGGGATAATGTCAACTCACATCCTAATTCTGGTCATAGGTACACAATAATGCATGAATATTTAGCAATGTTTACGATTACATTACCTTTCAACACTCAAAATCTACAAAATCAAAAAATTGTTCGACCTATGTACTTCTGTTTCATAAAAATTAAGGAAAGTGTTCGAATTTCTCCGTAGTTTACTGAAATTAAGAGTTCAAGTGAATTAAACGGCTGCCAAAGATATATTACGCGATTTAGAAGCGTGTTGTGAATGAAGATCATAAAATACTATTTTCAGGGATTGACAAAATATTTTGTAGGAGGTTTGGAGTTAAAACCTGACTACGGTAACCGATATAAGATGTGGGAGAAATATATCCCTTCGCCTGGTAAAGGGTAAGTATCAACAATGGAATGGATTACCTACAGAGTCGTTCTACTGCTATTGCAAGTCAAGTGAACCTACGGCGCTGTATCACGTTAGTATGGTTAAATTCGGGTAACCTACAAGTTTGTTTTTCAGCTGTAACCTATCAAGTTAGGACGACCACTGTTAGACATAAGGCTTAGCAGGGGGTGTCACTAGGCCATTAGCTACAAGTATACCGGGCCTCAACGTTGAGGCGATTCAGTGCGACTCAACGCGTCGAGTCACGAGTTATGCGATAGACAGAGAACGTACACGATTCTTATGCCTAAACGTCACTTTTGTACAGTGAAAGGTACTATTACCCCCATAGATAGACCTAGTGCTTCGGTTGGCAGCGGCCTGCATCCACAGAGAACCCGCGACTTTAACCAGGCCCTATACCACGAAGTGCAAAACTCGAACTTCATATTGCCATCCTGCTGACGTTTATGTCATTAAATACGCGAGTGAAAGGAACGGTACGATACGAACTCGATTTGCGAGTTTCGTAGTAGCGCCTCTGGGCATCCGTCGGTCTCGTTGGTGGACGTCCTACGCTGAGCTGTTGTTCACTTTGAGAAGTACTGAGACAGTCTTGACAGTTTTTATTGCTTTTTTATTCCTACCGCTTTTAGTCTGTTACATATTTTTGTAACTTTGCAATGGCGATATCTTTGCACTCGACTGTACTTACCTATTTCAGTACCAAGATATGTGACCAATATGGATTTAATCTCTTCAGTGATCGCTTATTGATAAACTGCCACGCTACTCGTGTCTAAAACTTTGAAGTGCTTGTTTACTCCATTAATACTAGATCTTTTCTCTTTATGGAGAAGGCACTTAAAACCCGATGTTAACCACACCCAACTTACTGTGACGTAACGTCGAATCGCTTGACGCAAATGATAAAAGCACTCCAAATTTTAGCACGAAAAATATCACGCAAACTAAACAAAATGGCGTCCAACCTTTTCGTTGCTTTCCCTCCATAATTCCGCTTCGGAATGTTGCCAGCCTAAAAAGATTGCCAGATCAGTAATAGCCATTTTATTTAATCACAGTCGTATATTTAAACTGCATTTAAGTTAGTAAGTAGAAGTAAAAAATCTATGTATTCGACAGAGTTACAGCTACAACTAACGATGTAAATATTGAATAATTTCGATTAGGTATATTATACTGTTTATTAAATACAAATTCGAGGGGCACTTCGTTCCAATCACTAATCGCCTATACCACAGGGCTTGCTACGCAATATTAAAGTCAAATTGATTGTTAACACAAGGTGTTTACAAAAAAAACAATCCTTTTCATTTTGTAGGTATGACAAGTTTTTTACTTATTCCGTCGTGGTCGACGTTGTAAAAGCCGAGGAATCAATTTGTGTACAGACTAGGTAAAAAATATACTGCAGGTACCTACTGCGCGTTTTGTTCTATAGTCGTTGTTACTGCAACATTTTTTTTCTTCAGTGAAAGACTTAAAGTCACGTAGCAAACCTTCCTGGTTTAGATCAATCGCATCAAACTAAAACATTCCAGTACTAATAAGATTTTATCCAAGATTTTTAACTACATCAAATTGCTGGAAAACTATTATTTTTTAAATTCCAAAGACAAATTTAAGAGAGCCTATAATCTAAAATCACCCCTAAATACAAGGTTGCCTACATGATAATTAAATGCAAATATTAATAATAACAATGTTTTTAATCTAGATTATATACAGATACGTCAGGGTTGTAAATCCACTAATTATTCATCTTATTGCGAGTTGAGAGAAAAGGGTTTTTTTTTATCGAAACTCACAATAAACTAGAAAAAAGATATAAAACAAAAATGCCTAGTCTAGTTACAAAATTAATTTCACAAATATTTTATCACAAATGACTAGTAAGAAGTCAAAAGTTTTAGAAACGACTTCTCGATGATACTGAAGTATAGATTTTGGGCGACAAAAAAAGCTTATTAAGTAATTGAATTTTTGAACAGTCGTTAGTTTTTCTGTCACCAAAAATATGTCATAGAGAAAATTTCATGGAAAAGTTACAATTTCATAGATTCTATTAAATGCCAGTGCTACGCGTTTACGCAGGTACTAACTATTGAACCATGGTGATATTGTCACACAATGAGGCACTGCACTGTTCCTTGTACTAGAGTTACGCTACTGAACACTTCAACTACTTGGAAAACATACTATGCACCTCAAATTGCTAGGTGCCGAAGCACTTTTTCAGACCAACATTTTAAAGAAGATTCTATACTGCCATAGACAAAAAGGCGGCAAAACTGACAGATCCAAACAAGTGCTCTTACATAGATTACGTAGAATAAAGAAATCAGTGCATCCCAGGAAAATGGGATAAATCAACAAATAAAAAATGGGTGACTATCATCAGTCTATAATTTTATCAATTCATTAGGAAGACGTGTCAGTTTAACAAGTGACATAAAATCGATGCAATTACATTACTTAAATTAGTTTGTACTACTACAAAACGAAGTACGTTGTACTTGAAAATTTCAGTTTGTTTACCTTCTAAAATACACTAATACATGTGAAAAATTCCTAATTTCATTTACGAAAATCGATCACATTTTGTTCAACAGAAAATAAAAGATACAAAAAATATCGTTTATTCAAAAACTAATTGTCTTTGGTCCATGTAGGTACTACTTCTAGAAAAATCTACCATTTTCTTGTTTTTAAAATAGAAAACTAACAAGGCACAACTCGATTGTGTCTCACAGGGGTATCTCTCGGTTGATATGCTTTTATTAGGTCTAAATCCAAACTACAAAGAGTCTACTACTACGGAGATTTATAAAAATAACAAGCAACTCCCGAATAGGTAAGTCTCATTACATTACATTGTTTCGTAGGATTTACGTAAAATCGAATCGACCATTCAGCTAAACTACTTTTAAATAACGCCCAGCACCCAAAACAATTTTAAACTATAGTCTACTCTAAAATACTGGGATGCACTTTGGATTGGGTACTAAAGTCTAAGCCAATGAACAGCGTATCTGAATAGTGAACGACAATACTGATTTCGTGTTACACGATATTAGGGCTAGAAGAAAATTGAAATGCCTTGCTTGATGGAAACTCGCCGGCAAAAGAAATGCAATAAATAACTTCGTTTTAAAGGCAGTCATTGTAGAAGGCATCTTGGTTTTGCTCGTCATAATTTCCATCAAATTAGAAGAAAACAACGAATAATATTAGTGAATAGAAGTGATAGATACAATCTCATGATAGATTAGATTTAGAAACGAAATAGTATTGAGATTTTATACACTTAGTCGTATTCTCCAAGTTAACGTCAATGTTCATGTTTTGTGTTGATTGCGTAAAGATTCCAATAATAATATCACTTCTAAACGCCAGTATTACTCATTTTTAGGGTCAGTATTGCCTCACCACGTAGTCTTCATCTTCGAATCCGGGGCACCTCCGTCGCGCATGCACACAGCTCCGCCAGACATGCATTGTCCACTCCTCCAAAACTAGACTACCAAAAAAACTGTAGAACTATATAACTGGCGCCCGACTGGGGGCAAGCTCATTCCACAACTACTGAAACACTTCAGTATCTATTTACTGTATCTATCGAAGGTAAAAACGAAGCGATAAATGAAAGAACAGCTGTGTTTGTTACCATTTATTTCTAAGACTTCTAAGTGAAGATGACCATTAACTGCGTTGAAGAGGCGCGCGGCCGGCGCACTACAGCGGGCGCTAGCTAGGGGACGCTAGAGTAGTCCATTTACTATTGCCTAAAATTGTCTATGGATCGAACGCCCCTTTTGAATCTATGGCATAATTCAGGTAAATTTAAAGTGCGAGGGAAGAAATAGAATGCATACCAAGTTGACCGGTGCAACATCACTTTGATTCTCATTCTTTTGATTTATCGTGATCAAATATTTAGAGGAACAAGAAAGGCGTTACTGGAAAAATACACCAATCTACAAGTTTAACACATTACTTTTACAAAACATTCGGTATTATTTGCAAAAAAAGCTAGTAGTACAGCAGTAATTCCCAATTCATAGACTCGTATATTAAATGCATGTCAATTGCACATCGTTTTAAAGACTAGAAAGTGTTTTTAATTTATGAAGTCTATGCTCCGGGACCATAGGTCTGACCAGTAGCTACTGTCAGCCGACTAAACTACTGACCCGCCCCACTACGGGATACCTCGAAACACAGACAAAAATCGATTACATATTGCACAATGTATTTATCTACAGCAGTCAGTGTATACTATGTAATAAAAAAAAACAGCCCATTTCTAACATATCTTAGATGAGAAACTATATTAAATCGATAAATAGGTAATCTACCATAAATAAAAAAATGCAACTCCATTACGACCAAAATATACATAAAAAGGAATGTTAATACAGCCTGCTTATGGATTTGCAATGTTCAGAGCCGGCAGCCCGCCAGAGTCACGGCACGTGACAGCCGAAGCGTCCTTACAAACAAGCTAAAGTTACTTATTTACGTTTATAAAGTAGGCCATAAACTCTCCATACAAGAGAAAACAGCTAATATCAAGTGACTACTTAATCAATTCACAATACTTAAATTTATCATTTAGAATTAACGAGAATATCCAACCGAGCCGTCCGCCGTGACTCTAGCGCCGCCATTTTGTCGCGTCTATAAAACAAGATGGCCGCACGCCTGAAGCGGCGCATGCCATAAATATTAAACAAGTTAATCACAAACTCTCACTTTTAACAAGTGTTCGCACATGTATCACACGATGAATAACGTTTAAATACCAATTACCAACTTGCTACTGAATACACCGATCCTATTATACAAAAATATTTAAATATTTTATATTGTATGCTCGTGTATAATAATAATCTAACATGTATAGCGCGCGTTGCCGTGCTCTGCTCGTGCGTGTCGGTTTCTCGTGAACTATGCGCCCTCCTCTAGCTATACAAGCCGCAACGCGCGCAGCGTGAATATAGTAATATGTTATTGCTTTCGGTTAGTCATACTTATCCATATTATACGTATGTAAAACTTCAAAATCGCTACACTACATCACTACTCTAGCATTTGCCATACATTAAAACACACAACGTAATATTAACCTTTTGTTTAACATACATTATATTATACCAATCCAAAATTTGTATATTAATCCATGTATATCTTAACCTTATTATACGAATATATATTTAATGTTGTTCACATTGGTCCAGTGTACCTGGATGCGAAGCACGGGACATCACTAGCGCCGTGTTGTGCCGTGCTGTGGTTGTGTATGGCACGTCACTATGCAAGCTGACTCGTCAAACGAACTACTATAATACATCTAGGCAAGACAAGTTGAGCAAGAGTAGACTCAGCAGTTGAGTGTCCCCGCAAAACAATTTTTTTCTTTTTTTTTAACAAAATGACTAGAGAGGAATGTATCTCGTCAACGGCGATTACAAAATGATAGCGTCTTGTTGGCCACGTCCCTTCAGATTATTGTCTCGACCTTAAGCTACTCCGGCGTAACGTTTTGGCGGTACCGCCATTTTAATCAAACTAAACAAAATGGCGTCTCTCAAAACTCGAATCTCTGATACGATGAGGTTGTTGATGAGTTAGAAAGATTTAAGGAAGTTAATTTGAGCAAAGAATTGAGTTTTTGGCTAAGATTTGGCCTGTACTTTTGGCAAATTATGTCCTTTGCAGGAAGACTAGGCCTCAAGCGAAGCGTCACTACACGGTCTAAACTACGTGTCTACTTATCCAATATTTCTTTCAAAGTTAAAAGGTGACTGGGGCGGTCCAGCCGACATGACGCGGTTGCAACGCCTGAATGATACCGCTTTATCTTTGAAAAAAATACTTTAATAGCACGTTTCACAACCAACGTGTGGCAAACGCCTTATGAGAAATTGACAGTGAATGAACTGGAAGATCCATCATGATTACGTATAAGTCCATGCCAACCATGCTTTAACTACTGTCCACAAGGTCCAGCTGTATTGTTAGTTGCGATACAAGACGCGTCGACTAACTATTATGATTACACACATGCCTCGCCCACTTACCACTATTGGGCTTCCTTCCCCCACCCCCCATACTCACGCTCAAAGGTAAAGTGGCGCCCAACGTGGGGCAAAAATTTTTGCAATGTCACACGCAATCTACCAACAAAATACGTGCAAACTATCTATAGAGAAGGAAAATGTGAACATACCATAACCCAGCTCAAAACATCTACCCCACGCTTAGCGGCTGGCGAAATAAAACACACTTTATTGTTCTAATATTATCCATGTAATGACACATCGAGTACTCTAAGTGCTCCATCGCATACAATTATGTACGGGCAAAAATCTAAGTTCGCTAAATACAAAATAGCTACTACTAGCCTACCGCCGCCGGCCGTCGTCAACCAAACAAAATGCAAACGCAACGGACGACGGCGCATACCAGTTACCAGTGTAACTTACAGGTTGTAGAAAAAAATATAAATAATTTGTTAACCTGCCGAAACACCGCGAGTGGCGGTGCTTCAGAGGGGATATATAATATGAAAATATTAAGTACATATTTCAAAACTAAGGCCACCGCTTCTAAGTTTGGCAAGACAGTAAGCGGTCCAGGGTTACTAAAAGTGTAGGACATCACAATAATATCAATCTAATACTGAGAATTTCAGGAAAAAGTAATACTAATATACAAAAGGTGTCACTGGGTGAGAGACGTGGGGTTTCGTCGCGGCAAACACGCGGAGAATCTATCTCAAGTGAAATATATCTCCAGTACCAAACATAGTACCAACATCACAACCACAACTACCTTCAAATGGGATTTTATTCAGAATCAGAGCTGCCAATGTCACAGAAGTAATATAACGTGTTTGACAAGAGGAAACGTCGCGTTTTTAATCTCAAGAGGTTCTAGCCTAATTATACTAAGAATATGCTAAATAATAAGGATAGGTATGTGTATACATGTGATATAGCATTCGGTAGGTCTGATTTGTGAAGAAAAATGAACGTGGAATCTTCAACAAAAATAAACAATCTTCGGGACATTTCACAAGCTTTCATTAATCTTCTTTTAATAAAATAATAACTTTACCCGGCACCAAAGGGGCAATTTGGCCAGTAACGTTTTAAAAAATCTACCACAAGTGGTTAAATACAATAAGCATTGCCACTTTCAGATAAAAAAAAAAGCTTGCGAAAACCAGTCAAAATAAATAAAAAATCCACAAATCAGGCCACCGATTCGGCAGGTAGGTTTACAGCCGTCTACGCTACGACATGCACTCTCGCTAATCCGACAAAATCGAAGAACAGGTCGAAAGGTAATGATGGTCAGCGTAGCACTAAAAAATTGTTGTACTTGGTAAAAACTAAACGAGCATCAACAAAAATGTACAGACCATTTTACAGTCGGTTCGACTTTAAGAGCGTTTATACCTGCTGAGCTGGCAACGTTGCATTTAATTAGTTTTTCTCGATTAAGTATTCCATAAAAATTGAATGAAAATTAAAAATGTGGTCTGATACAACTCTTCTTAATATAGAAGTTAATGTTTCTACTCTAATAATTATTCGTTATAGACTTTTAGTTTCCTTAAAAACCGTTAATAAACATTAAATCATTTTTAAAGAATATAAAAGTCTATCACGAATAATTATTAGAGTAGACCCAACCAACCAACAACAGAACTCTTTACGGTATCCAGAATATGTGTGCTTTAACACTTTTAATTAAAGCTAGACAACAGTTTTCAAGCGCTATACCGATCATCTATATCTATAACATTACGATCTGATCTAAAGGGTCTCTACACTGCGAAAGGTATATTAACGAGCACCTCTGCGTACCAAGCTTCAAAATATAGCCATAACCTGTTGACTATTTACCAGGCAAAACTATTAGCAGCAACTCAATTTTGTATAGCATTTTAAACTTATACAAAATAGAGGCTTACGGAATTGGCAATGGAACTTTCTAGAATTGTTACCGAGACAACAGCATGCGATTTTTCTAAACAAGATTAAACTTAATCTCACATGTCTCGAGTTGTAAGTAAAATGATAACTTAAAATTTGAACTTTCACCAATAAAATAGAATATATCACTAAAATAAAACAAACTAAAGCAAGAAATTCACAATCAGTCCAATTTGCGTCTGAAGTTTGTTTTATTTAGGGTTTAATTGTGATTTTAGTGAAAAAAGTGAAATTTTAGGTTAGTATTTGTTTACAACCAGAACGCGTAAGTAATTGACTCAATTTGAAATAGAGATGGTTTTTACAAAACTGAGCTTCGCGCGAGAAAGTATTGACCAATGGCATCGTCCTTTCCCAATCCAGCAATATCATTGCACAATATTTTCTTCATAAACCTCTGTTCATTTTGGCACAACTCGGGCTGCCAGCCGTATGCTCATTTCTACGATAGCCCTTCAAGCATCCCCCAATATAGATTTCGCTAATATCTCTTTTGCAGGGAACAGATCCTCAAAATTTGCCGTTTTTTATGGTAAATAAGATACAAGTCCGCGTCAAATGTTCTACATACATTGACCTGTTTTGACAGAAATAAAAAACATTGATATAAAACCTTGTGCTGTCTTCATTTATTCAAGAGATACCCAGCTTAAAATTTAAAATGAGAAAGATTCTAATGTGTCTTTCGATTTATCTGCAGTGATCTGAAAGCAGACTTTTTTATGACTGGTTCCAAGGTCCCTTGATATAATTAACAATCATTTTGACAGTCGCACAGGGCTATATCAATAGTTAAAGACCGATATCGCACTCAAGTCAGTCCTTAGCCTACTTGAGTAAGATCGTTCTCGAGTGTACCACCAATATCGGTACGAGACGCGAACTAATTACCTTATTTACAGCATCGCCCGACTTTGCCCGGTGAAAATAATCCGTTTTTAAGTACTTTTTCCGAGACCAAGCCCCCACTTAAAACTAGAAATTGCACGAACACAACCATTATCGTCTTTTAATCGAATAATACTATTTTTCATCACAGTATTGCATTTACTACAGTATTGCTTCATTTCTTTAATACTAAGTACGTGAATAAGTACGTAATTTTTTTTTAAATAAATAAATGTAATTTCGCGCGTATTTTTGAAAGGGTCTCGCCCTAAAGCTGGCTTCGGCCAAAGTGGTACTAATATTCGTTTGAAACATTTAAAAATATATAATACTCAAAAGGACCAACCCTATTCAATTAAAAGTGCAGTTATGTTGTTGAAACTTTATAAAAAGCTCCTAAAAAGGTAAAATCACATACCAAAAGCTTTCAAAAAAGATCGAGAAAAGTCCATTTTGGAATAATGAATAAACCAACAAGTTAAATATTACAGTATCAGTACGACTTTGGAGTGATAGCCGAATTAAAAATAAAGTGGCGCCCAAAATGGGGCTAAATCCAGGCAAAGCCAGGCGACCGTGACAATACTACAGGCTTAACACTTAGCTTATTGTCAGATAAGGTGTTAGTAGCATATCTTGAACTATACTAAATTCGAATTAAACTAACACAACGTATCAGCGATGTTAGGCTTGTGATGGTCGCTGAACGAGTGCGGCTACATATGTAGGTATATAACTACGTAAATAAGTAATACATATAATACTATGTAATGAGATTGCTTTTCACACACGTTAGATATGTATGAGAGAGTATTTGTGAGCTGATGAAACGGCGCCTAGTGCAGTGCAGTGGCTACAACTGAGCGCTTCGCGTGGGTGGTTGGCGGAGACACGAGGTGGGTATTATTGACCAATCAGAGGGCCGCTGGCTGATGCTCGAAGCGAAGGATATGGCTATGCGACTACTCTACTGGCTGTATTTTTAGATTAAATTGTAAATAGATGTCCCGTTAGAAAGAAATTGTGATAGCAAAGACAGCGCTCAGTTGGCGGGAAAAAGTTACAAGTTTGGCACAATTTTGTCTGCAAAAATGGCACTAAAATATAATACTGATGGAAATTTCTAGGACGGCCGACTGTTCGCACTGGACGCCGGACGTATATGCCTAATAAAGATGTACAGAGCTGCATGAGATTCATCAAAATACATTCGTTAAATATAAATAAAGTCATCATATGCCCAACCGTGCACTATCTACAAATCCAACACATAAGAAAATTAGTCCGCAAACTAAATTATCTGAGATCCTCTTACTTAACTTTAAAAAAAAAAACGAAATGCGTATTCTTTGATATAGTTCCCGCATCGGGCCAAGTATTGCTTGTCGAGTAAAAGACCTTAATCCTAAGTAAATGAGCCGTAAGTACCTTAATTAGTTAAAGAATACTGATTCTGCGGCCGCTCCGGCAAGACGAACTGAACGTAGGAACTATTGTAAGAAATAAAAATACCTAACCTCTCGTAGGCGGGTGGGGTTTTTTCTCGTTTAGCGTGTTACCATTTAGATGTACATGGGTAGTCCGTACATGGCGCCCCAGTCGACGCTTTGGAAGGATGACATGTCGACGCCGGCGAGGGAGTACGCCGCGCCGAACTGCGGCATGGTGGGAGGGGGTGCCGGCTGGGGGGGAGCGACCAAGGCTGTGGCCGCGGTGGCAGCTGTTGGCAGCGCGTACGGGGCGTATCTGTACGCGTGAGCGGCTCCAACAGTGGGCACCGCTCCTACTCCACCTGCTGTGGTGTAGACGAGGCCTCTCCCGGGGCGGAGGACCAAGCGCTTGCCTAAAGCGAGCGGCGCGGCGGCGACGGCTTCTTTCGGCTGCGCACGCTTGCACTCGACCTTCTTATTTTTTATCGTGTGGAAGTGTATATCGCAGACGCGCTCGACGGCTTCCTCGGAATGGAAAGTTACAAACCCGAAGCCGCGATGACGCTTGGTCTGTTGATCCATGAGCATCACCGCGTCTTCCACGTGGCCGAACTGGGCGAAGTAGGCGCGGACCTCTTCGGCGGAGGTGTCCTGGCCGACGCCGCCGACGAATATCTTCTTGGTTTTGGCGGGCCGGGGGGCCGATTTGGGGGTCGCGTGTTTGGGGTCGATGCGTTTGCCGTCGAGCGTGTGCACCGGCACGGCGAGGACCTTGTCCACGGAGGCGGCCTCCTGAAACGTGATGAAGCCGAAGCCGCGCGAACGCTGCGCGCGGCGGGACTCAGAACGCTGGTGTGGCAAGGTGGTGCTAGCGTTTGGAAGTGATGCCCAAGCGTTGAAGGCACCTGTTCACAATGGCACGGTATAGGCCGTCACGGAATAGAAATAACAACAGAAAACATCTGTTTGCACCGAAACCAGTATCGCTGGAAAAGCTCACATACGATCTTGAAATCTTGGCGATTACTGGTCCTAAATTCTATTCGAAAAAAGTAATAATTTCTGAACTGATAGTATCTATAATTAGAATTTTACGACAAAAGTATATAAAGTCTATTGCGCAGGTACGCAAATGAAAATTGCAATCAATGTGCTGCCAGCAAGCGTGGAATAGCGGAAACAGGCCTGTTTAAAAAAAATAACCATCACCCGATAGATGTCTCTACATTGTAGAGTCTACAAGAATGCGTTGTAAAATAAACTCCACGCGAAAGCACTTAGTGAATCTACAAGGCTGAATACATGACTATATACCGAACTACCAGATGCTACTCGAAATTTAACAACGAAATTGAAGTATCTATGCTCAGTTGAACTTTATGATCAGCGTGTCTCATTAACGTACGTCCTTTTGTTGTTTCTATTCCATCACCATTGTGTACAGAGGCCTGGGTGACAGTCTTAAATGACAGTGGGCAGTGGGCATAGCCGTACATGCCCCATTATGGACAAGGATTTCAGTCTCTTAGGGCCTTAAGCCACTGGGACGCCAAGTTGACGTAATCAGCTAAGTAGGTATCCTTAACAAATTTGCCATGTGAGTAATAAATTGTAAGGTAGCTGGGAAAGTAGCTTTGGCTTCCGAGTGGGTTAGAGCTGGGGATGAAAACAGTACCAAAAAACAGGAATATACTGCTTTAATACCAGTAATTTCGGTTTGGTTTTAGCATTAGTATCTACTGAAAATATCGGTACTGAAGGTGTATACATCGGCACTTTTGGTACCGCTTTCCAAGCCCTGGCTGCAAGACTTTCAGGCCTTAAGTGATTTTCTAGCCACTCCTCTCACCGAGTTACATATAAAATAACGAAACAAATCACTTCCACACGCTAGTGGCACAAGTTTAAAATTTCAGTTCGAACATGGCGATTTTAATACAAGTAACAGATACTAAACGAATACAGATAACTGAAAAATTACCTACGGAATGTTAACAAATTACCGAATTACATCGTTTCTAAAAAACAGAATTTAAAACTGCCATTTTAGTTTCTAAATATCAAAGCGAAACAAGATACTAAAATCGACACAATTTGTTATAATGATATAAACGTTGACAGAAAACATATTTAACTTTGCCTTGTCTAATAGTAGTTTACATGGTATTGATAGCATACTCTGACAAAAAAAATTAGACTAAATGTTTTATACTAGAGAAACAAAATTAAAAATCGCCACCTTCAAAATAAACTGATTGGACGGCATGATGTTAAAACTAACTCACTAGTAATTAATAAAATTAGTTACATACTGAAGTATCTTCTTGATTTTTGCACTCGCATGTAATTTCAATCAAAATTGGGGTAATTTCAAACTAAAGGCTATTTCAAGTATTCGGTTTTACCCCAAAAGTTTACATTTACCCCAGAGCACCCCATTTTCTATATGAATATCGGTCTCACACGGCATAGTCTAACTTAAACAAGAGACATGCGTGTGAAAATTCAAAAAATAGGTTTTCAATAGACCTTTTACCATTAAAAAAAAAATTACTACAATTATTGAATAGCTTTACAGACCGACCAAGAAGATACTTTTAATACAAAATAACAAGTGTCAAAGCTTCAAAGCAAACTGAAAGGTATTGAATAGATATACAGAGGGTGAAATTTTGAACGTGATACAAATTACTGTTTTAAGTTCAGGTGATGGTGGACAACATAATGCATTAACTCGTTTGTTATAATTAGTTTGATTAAATTTGTGGTTTCCGTATATCGAGACCGTGAATGGTTCAATTTCCACAAAGTATGAACATTCTACATTTTATCAAACTAGGTATACTGAGCGGCAAAAAATCTGGCCCTCAAATGTATGCAGTAATAGTAATTTTGTACGTAGAAAGGGCCTAATTTTGTATCGCTGATTTGAACAAATGAGTAAATGCATTATTTTGTCAGACATTAAACTGAGCTTGATACACTAATTTTCTATCACGTTTAAAATTACCCCTGTATTTAATGAAAACTTTCGAAACCCCACGGATGGGACACAGTTATTATATTTTTAGGAGCTCTGACAGGTGTAAAAAAAGGGTCAAGACCTATCAATTCTGTGATAAGACAGCGAGGATCAAGTTTATAGACTATTTACTTCAAATACGTGACTATCCACCCCTCTATGTTACGCTCTTGTGATACAGGGTCTGACATGCTGTATACGAGACCAACTGATGGATACAAAACTAGTTAGCTAACCGGGTGAAATGAGTTGGGGTGATTTCGGACATGGGGCAAAATGAAGTGTGACGATTTAAACTTTCCAATGTACGTGAATATTATCGTCACTTGCTTTTCTTGGATATTGTTCAAATTTGATATAAAATTTGCTCATAGCAAATAAGTAGCACCTACACATCATTGTTTACTTTACAAACTTAAAAAAAATCAGACAAGGCCAGAACTTTACCAAAAAACTTTCCGCTATTTTTGTTCGTGACATACGAAGTTTTTTTTTTTAGGTTGTGGCGCATACATTATATTTCAATACTAGCATAAAATAATAAACTTACTTATATTATGGAAAACATGGTGGTTATATTAGGATAATGAATTACAAAGTCAAATTTGCCTTCATCAAGCGTTCCCAAAAAATATTACCCCATGTCCGGAATTACCCCAACACGCTCACCAAAATGCACACTCATAATATTTATTCAGTATATAGAAACATTGTAAAAATATTCGAAGTCTGCGGCAACCCATAATAATGTTAGCACTCCCTTACTATTCGAGCAAACTCAATTGTTACCAAAAACTACCATTTTTGAGCATGGCAAGTGTTACATCGGCGAGAAAACCTACTAAAAATTACATTTCTACCAAATCTTCGTGTAACTATTCTCACGTGATCAGGATACTAAACTAATTAATGGTTTCAAGAATCGAGTTTTCAAATCAAGTTAGAGTTGCCATGTAAAACATTCTACCAAAACGGATACTTTTTCAAACTATAAGAACCCCAAACAGCACCAACACAAAACGAACAGAAAATTCTAATTTAAAACAATAACTACTAAACTACCATTTTATAACCATGGCAACACTAACGGAAGACAAGGGGGATCTACCAGAGTTTCGAAGTCACAGATAAGAAACAGCATTGAAGAAGTTTTAGTCTATGGATCATAGTCGAATCTAGAATTAGTGATTCTAGCATGCCAGTCTATGTATTAGTATTAGTGTACCTAATCACCATAGCCCAACTATAGTGCGTACCATAAACAGTGTAAGTCTGTCTGTTAACTGTCAGGGACTGACTCGGGTTATATAAAAATAGTAGATTGTACAACGAGAGCATAAAACGAGCCATTTTACCCGAGACGTTCATATAGCAACCGGAGCCCGTACGGTGAGGCTGGATAGACATGTCGAGGGGAAAGTGGGTTTAATGCTCGAGTTTACACTGCTATTCACTTAGATTGAGAGGAAATTAAATAGCAACAGTGGAAACAATTGTTCACTTACTAGGCACCTTTTCTTTAATATGCATTGCTATAATAATTATATTTAATAGTTTTATTGATTTATTTAGATTAACAAAATTTTTGTTTTTATAAATTAAAAATTACTAAAAAAATATGTAGAAACTTCTTTGTTTGTTGCTATGTACACCTGATTGCCTTGATCTTAGACGAAGATTTTACTTTATGCACTAGAGCAAAAAAAGACATTTTATGTCGCCTAGATCCAGCATAAATACGAAGTTTACGAGCATGAGAAGTGAAAAATCTTTTTTATGTTTCTAGGGGTTCAAAATTACTGATAAATATAACATTTTTTTTTCTTAACTACGTTAGCTGGAAGAGATCCCTTTTTAGAGATAAGCTCGCCTTTGCTCTCCTTTCTATGTATTTGTATTTCTTTGTATTTTATTTTTATGCGCAATAAAGAGTACATACATACTTACATTTGATATAGTAGGTTACAATAGGCACTTCGAGTAAGCTCTACGATTGTTTCATTAAATGAACCAGATCTAACCTTTTTTAAAGTGTGGCACACGCATCTTATACATGCTCCATTTTTTAATGAATTTAACGAATAAATTTAACACCAACCGAAACTATGAAGCCTAAAAAAATATAAACGTTGGGTGAGGTCGATTTTTTCGTGGCGTTACTACAGGGTATTCAGTGTTTATTTATAGCAACACCTTTTACAAAAAAGTACAAAAAATGATGCCCTGTTGGGTTGGGTTGGCATGTATACTTGGTTTGGATAGGTATTTAACTACAGCTGGTTTTGCAGGTGGTAGGACCTTGTGCAAGGTCCGCCCGGATTGCTACCACCATCTTGCTCGCTAATCCTGCTGTGAAGCAGCAGTGCTTTCGGCGTGGAGAGTAAGACAGCCGGTGAAATTACAGGCACTTGAGGTATCCCATCTTAGGCCTCTAGGTTAGCAACGCACCTGCAATACCCCTGGTGTTGCAGATGTTTATGGGCGGTGGTGATCTCTTACCATCAGGAGACCCACTTGCTCGTTTGCCATCCAGTGGAATAAAATAAAAAAACAAATGTAAACAAACTTCAGCTGCCAGATTTGGCATTATAATACAAACTAAGATTACTGTAAGTATTTCAATACAGAAATGTAAATGTTTAGATAGTTTAATGGGGGAATTTCAATATTTAAGACGCCATTTGACGTTGTTTTGTTTACATTTAGTTAAATACCTATCCAAACGAAGTATAGGTATATCGATACTATTTATTTTGACCCATTTATTTAATAATAACAAATTTTCTGTAACATATATATGAACCAAAATTAGGTTTCGGTAGCATATAACCATTTTACTAAGGATCGAATTCTGTATCTGCTAAGTATCAAAACGGCGCCTTAGAATTATTTATTTAAGCCTCGTACGTAACCCGCGTCAAATTTTGAACATTATAATTTGAAACTTGATGTTTATTAGTGAAGTTTGACTTTAGCTTTGATGCATGCCCTAAATTTAGAACGTTGGGCCTTACGAGGTTATCAGAAGTATTCATTTTTGTATGATTGTCTAAAGAATAAAAACGTGGGCAATGTTTTCTGATAATCAAACTTATGGACTAGGTAATTAGATTTTTCTAAGACACTGCTTATTTATTCAACAGAAAAAGGTGATTAGCCGAAATGTTAGTTTCAATACTATATAGTAGGTTTGGGGTAAGTGAAGTACACTTGCTTATGGTAGCACAGGATGCCTACTAACTACCTAGGTCACCTAACAATCAACCTTGTAACTATGCACTGACCCAAGGGCTGTATATCCGTCTTCGCCTGCCTAAACGTCTGTCTCACAAACAAATATGTTATTATGTGATAATGTAATTTTTTATGATAAATTTCAATGCAACGCGTTTTAAAACGCGTTACATGTTATAAAATTTGAAGATACAGTAATCATTGAATGGAGACATAGTTTTATGGTAAAACGGGGCAAGTGGTAGCTTATTTACATCAGACAAATTAAAAACAATATGATCGATCACCCGAAAGCCGTGGTGGCCTAGTGGTTTGACCTATCGCCTCTCAAGCAGAGGGTCGTGGGTTCAAACCGCGGCTCGCACCTCTGAGTTTTTCAAATTCATGTGCGGAATTACATTTGAAATTTACCACGAGCTTTGCGGTGAAGGAAAACATCGTGAGGAAACCTGCACGAACCCGGAAGCGATTCAATGGTGCGTGCGAACTTCCCAATCCGCACTGGGCCCGCGTGGGAACTATGGCCCAAGCCCTCTTGTTCTGAGAGGAGGCATGTGCCCAGCAGTGGGACGTATATAAGCTGGGATGATGATCGATCACCACATTGAAATGAAGATAACCTTCCATTGCTACGCGCTCCCACCAGAGATGTGCGGGGATGCGTCGCGAGGAATGTGTTTGTAATGAACCAATAGGAACGCTTCATTTACCTCGCCTCGCTCCGCTCAGCTGTTTCCACCAGAGCGGTCCCGTGCGAGGATGGGTAAAGGCTGACCAGAAAAAAACCTCGCCATATCGCGGAAAACCAATAGAACTAATTTTTTCCACTGGTGGTTTTAAAGTGTTATTTTATGTTTTTGTGCGTTAAAATGCCGAACATTAACCATATAGCCTTGGAAGGAAAATAATTGACAATGTATAATAGTACATTGTGCATTAAGGGGCGTAAGAAGGGGATTACTCACGAGAGTCTATTAGAAGCCCGACGTCGGAGGCGGAGGGCTTTTAATGACCCGAGTTTGTAATCCCCTTACGGCCCGTAATACACACAATGATCTTCATAAATTGCGAGGGAAAAAATGCAAAAATTTAACTATTTTGTGCCCAAACACTTCACAGCTCAGCAACAGCAAGACGCTAAGAAAACAACTGAATAAAATATGGCTACCCGCCAATACAGGGGGCTACTACAAAATTCGAAAATCGAAGTTTGTATCGTACCGTCCCTTTTACTCTCGTTTCGTCAATATGACTGGTAGGTATCGTATACTAAGTGTAAAGAATTTTGCAATATAAAACGTAGAAATGCTGCCTTCGCGTCAGGTTTTTTATATTCCTGGTCGGCATTTAACTGAAGCGTTTGCGTGTCTATTAGTTCAACAAAAACACATTCCTCTCAACAGATTCACGAACATCTCTGGTGGAAACAGAGCCTAAAGCCCGATTCACCATAAAAATATGAATGCACCTTTAAATTGACGATAATAGAAACTGCGAATGATGAATTGAGAAACTGGCGCCATCTAGGTATCGAGTGAAGAAAACTAATGGTCTAACTCTTACTTTTCAAAAGTTAATTACGAGTCAACATATTAATTTACAAGGTAAAACAGTGTAAAGGTAAAGTATACCGGGCGTACATAGATCGTTCTCGTCAAACTGAACAACATTAGTTCAGCGACTTTTAAAAATAATGGAGTCCTTCGATTTTTTCTTTTCATACAAGTTAAATACTGTAATCAATGTACTTACGCATTCTAGCCTAAACCCAACTGACGTCGCCTGTCACGCTACAAACATCAAGCATTTTGCTTTACATTGCTTCTTCGAATAAACTTTGAAGTGTAATAAAAATTAAAAAACTATTTTTTTTAAAGTTGCTGAACTGATATTGTTCCGTTTGACGAATGTTTTAATTATTTGCTCATATTACAGGCACACCGAGTATTATAGTATATTGTGTCTTAAGCGCGGCAAATAAGGAATTACGAACGAGTCTATTAGAAGCCCGAAGTCGAAGACTGAGCGCTTTAATGAGTCGATGTTCGTAATTCTAGTACCGCCCGTGCGACATACAACGTTTTTCCTCACATTTGCGAGTAAAATTGTATATTTGTAAAAGAAAAACTAATATTTTTTTAAAATTGCCGATACCGTTGACTGTGCTCTTGGCAGCCGACCCGTCAAGACTGTTAACCCTTTTTATAATGCTAAAAAAATACGAAGTATAGTCATCCCGAGTTAGATGGCGCCAGACCTCAGCGTTTAAACAACCTGTACATTATATCTCAGTATATTAATATAGCCGCAACCACTGGTGTCACACCAAGCTAAAGACATCCATTGACCTGTCTGACAGGTAGAAACAGAATAGGTAAATATAGGTAGTTGTCTTCCGAGGCCTCTCTACGGCTCAGGATGCCTTCGTCCACAGTCCCATTTTGTCACCTTCTTAAATCGTCCTCATTCTCATAATATATTATAGTCTACTGTTCTGATTCGCCAATATTCCTAGCAGAATGTCGCTGCACGCGGAGCAATAAAAAACAGCGAGCACAGTGGAGCATATCGCGCGCTCACTCGCACTTATGGATCCTATGGCAACGCTTAGTGAAGCACAAGCACAACGCGCGTATCTTATCGATGTTATCGATAAATGATGTCGCGGTTGAAGAATATTCACACCAACAGTTTTAATGTTATTGTAAAAATAAGGCAACATGTCTACATGTAGATGAAATCATGCCGTGTAAGCGGCAAAAAGTTTTCAAATGTTTTGTTAACCATGTAACTGCTTTTTGAACAAATAAAACTTTGACTTTGAACATGTCATTGATTATTCAAAGTTCAAAGAATGAATGGAAAGGCAATTAATAATAATAACTCAGTATTTGATTGAATACTACCCACATTATTGTAATTAAATAATTCCACATACCCAGTGTTTCGAAATTACCTCATTAAAAATCCCACTAATATTGTAAATGCGAAAGTTTGCAAGTCTGTTTGTTTGTTACTTCATCACATCCAAACCACTGAACCGATTTAGGTGAAATTGTGACAAAGGATAGTTTTTATCCCGGAAAACGGCATAGTTCCCACGGGGTAGCGACAAACCAATTCTGCGCGGACGGAGCCGCGGGAAACGGCTAGTAAATAATAAAAATTGACCGTTTTTTCTTGATCATCTTCTATTTGTTTTGAAGCGCATACATTAGGTACTAGTTTAGTTCTATCGATAGCGTCTGCTCGACGCAAGCACAACACTCCGCAAAACACGTTTTATGACCCCGCGTGCAGCGACATTCTGCGCCAAGTATAGTAAGCTAGCTACCAAATGGGAAAGATTTAAGGAATGGGGCTAAAGGATCAAGGGTTCCCGTTCCGTAACCAGCTTCGAATCGGGAATATTTTTTCCATTTCGAAACTGGCCCTACGAAGTGCAAAACTCGAACTTCGTATTGCCGTCCCGCTGACGCTTATGTCATTTAATACGCGAGTGAAAGGGACGGTGCGATCTAATCTGGCTTCGACATCGGACTAAAGGGATGTTTTCGAATCTCCCAAGATCCCTAAATGCCATAATGTTGGTTCCTTCGCCTTTCCTTTCAGTCTGTCACTTCTTTTAGTCTACGGATGCCTTTAGCGGACTAACGTTACAATGTAATAGATCTGTTTCCTGAAATATCCAAATTCAAAACAATGCACTTCCCGCAACATCCAAACACAGAGTTCTAAGAACCAGACAGACGATGGGTGATGATGCCATTAGGATTATGGCATGGTCTAGTATTTAACCGAGAATACGTCTGTGTTAATATTTCCGAATAGCTAGCTATTTTCACAGATATTGAAGAATTCAACAGATGTTTCCAGGATATTTCTGGAGACGAATGTCCAGATGCTTGAAGAAGCTGTACTTTCCCGGACGTTTTAGAAAACAGATCCTTTATGTATATTTTAAGAAACAGTTGCTGCCTGGATGTGTCAGGAAATGAATAACGTCCGGATATTTTAGGAAGCAGCCGGGAAACACCATGGGCGTTTTAGAAAACAGATATTTCCATTTTTTAGAGTGTATTTGTTTCCTGTTTGTTTTAGGGGCAGTGAGTGTTCCCATGGATCTCCAGCTACCATGCTCCTCACCTGTGTAACAGGATCCTTCATGATAAGTACGTCGGTGACTGCTCCAAACATTGCGAAGTATTCCCGGAGCTTCTCCGAGCTGGTCTGCCAGCTCAATCCCCCCACAAAGAGCTTCGAGGGGGAGGGGGACGTGGTGCCGGCGGTGGGGGGCGCGGCGGGCACCGGCGTGGAGCGCCCCGACGATGGAGACGCCTCTATGGAAGGATATAGAGTTAATGCCAATGAAAAAGTAAAAAAAAATGGGTCAAGTAAGAGTCGCGTAGTCGGACTCGGGTGGTAATAAAGGTTCCGTAAAAAATATATTTTATTTAGGTTATTTATTTTAATTGACTGTACAGTCGCTATCAGATATTATCGGAGCGGCCAAGGTGGTCAAAAATATCAGCACATGCAAAGGCAAGGCAAAAGGCAAAAGCTAGTGTTTCCATATTTTTGATCACCTTGGCCGCTCCAATATCTGGCTGGCGACTATACAGTCAAGTAAAATTAAAAAATATGTATCTCTTCAAACCATTCAAAAATGTTAGCACGGCTTTATAACGTTGGAATATGAGCCTGTGGTACAGTCAAGGGCAAATATATCGACACAGCCAAAGCCAAAGTTGCAAAAATATGTATACACAGCCTACAGTGCATAAAGTCGTGTATACATATTTCTGTAACTTGTCGCCGTGTCGATATCCTTGCCCTTGACTGTACCATCAGCCAAATAAGTGGTCTATCACTTTTTAAACAAGTTCCTATCAAACGAATATGTTATATATATTGGCATTATTGTTTTATGACATGCAAACGATTATCAACTTTAGGGTGGTAGACCACATATTTGGCTGATGGTACATATTTTAGAAAAGGTTAGATACATCCATATCTTTGCACTCAACTGTACCTACTCTTAAATGTCTACCGGCGCCTAATAAGATCACATACTGGTATAATATACTCGTACATCGTAAACTCCTCCGTAACGAACGGCGGCCCTCTCTAACAGGTTGAGTAACTAATTTGTTAACTTTGTAATTAACCCGGTGATACTGATAAACAATTTACCCCCAGTTATTGTCAGGGACAGAGGGTTTTAAATAATTGAACTGATGTCGGCGAGGTTATTGATTGCGTTTTATTGTTCATAGATTTAGAAATACTAGGTTTTGCCCGCGGCTTTGTTCACGCTGATAGGTGTAACTACTACTTTCATAGAGCCATTTTGAAAATACGCGCTCGAGCAACGCACACATAGACACTGCTCACGGCCACGATATCTCGGACCGGTTGGGACCAGTGCGAGCGCGAGTGCCATCCGCTTGAGACACGCGTCTGTGAACTTTTTTGTGCAATAATCATTGAAATAGCAAGTACTAGCTGTACGCTGTACGTAGTACTTACTATTTCGATGGCAATAATGGAGAGAGAATTTATTACACTTTAAAATCTAATAATCGTGCATTTCGCCGATGTCGAAATCGTCGCGTGATGGGGAGATTCACATATATGATTTCCCGGAACTCAAACTATCTGTATTACGAGTTTCATTTAATTCGGTTCAGCAGTTTAGACGTGAAGAGGTAACAAACAAACAGACAGACTTACAAACTTTCGTATTTATAGCATATATTTGTGAATCTATTTATAAATTTTAATATTTCGATCACTTGACAGCCTCCTTCATTACTGACAACCAGATAGGCAGCAAGTGGTTACGTTAGTGTTACGATACGAAGCTTGAGGTCCCGGGTTCGATTCCTGGCCAGGGCAGATATTTGTATGAATTATATATGATTGTTTGTTCTTGGAGTCTTGGTTGTTTAATATTGTATTTTAAGTATGTATTTATCTTTATAAGTATGTTTATCTGTTGTCTAGTATCCATAGTACAAGCTTTGCTTAGTTTGGGACTAGGTTAATTGGTGTCAAGTGTCCCATGATATTTATTTATTTAAAGCCCACAAGCCCTCTCATCCAAGTGGAGGCCAGTGCCCAGCAGTGGATGAACTCAAGAAACTTCAACACTAAGTCACAAGCTTGTCAGTAGGGAATGTGGAAGCATTTTTCTTTTTCCACCCATTTAATTTCACCGGTTCGACAAACAAATTTGTTTAAAGTTGAATTTTTGAATAACTTAAAAAATGTAAGGAGATGAACTATGACATCACATAACAACGGCCATAGAAAACCACACTAAATTTACAACTTTAAGTCTAGGAGTTAGTAGTGCCTTCATCTGCTTTTTTGTCATTTTCCTTATTTTAGCTTTAATTCAGCTTTTATTGATAGTTCTGGACATCCCCACGACAGAAATTTTAGCATATAATGAGACTAGAACCATTTGCCATTTGCCAGACCCTAAATCAGCTTTCCCATTTCGGATATTGCAACATCTTGAGAACTCGGACTCCATAGAAAAAAGTTCTTGTGACATCACCCTTTCAGCTCATGACCCGGCACTCAGCAATAAACGGAACCTTCACAGACTTGAGAAGTCATTCAATGGTGTTTATAAAGTTCTCAATTCTCACTGGGCCTGCATGGGAACTAAAGATGACTGGATGGCCAAGTGGTTAGAGAACCTGACTACGAAGCTGAGGTCCCAGGTTAGATTCCCGGCCGGGGCAGATATTTGTATGAATAATATGATTGTTTGTTCTCGGGTCTTGGATGTTTAATATGTATTTTAAGTATGTATTTATCTTTATAAGTATGTTTATCTGTTGTCTAGTATCCATAGTACAAGCTTTGCTTAGTTTGGGACTAGGTTAATTGGTGTCAAGTGTCCCATGATATTTATTTATTTAAAGCCCACAAGCCCTCTCATCCGAGTGGAGGCCAGTGCCCAGCAGTGGATCATATTTTATATATAGACCAAGAGGAAATTCAACACTAAGTCACACGCTTGTTAGTAGGGAATGTGGAAGCATTGTTCTGTTTTTCCAAATGTCCCTTTATCGTTTGACAAGCCAATATGTTGAAAACATTTTGAATAACATAAAAAATTTAAGGAGATGAACTATGACATCACATAACAACGGCCATAGAAAACCCAAACAAAATTTTAATTATTCTAGAAAGAGAAGGAGTTCATCTGCTTGTTTTCATTTTCCTTATTTTAGCTTTAGTTCTGCTTTTAGGGTTTGTTCTGGACACATCCCCACAAATAAATTTTAATATATACTTAATGAGAGTTGAACCATCTGAGATTTGCCAGAGGGTAGAAGACTTGTCCCATTTCTTATTGGAACATGTTGAGAACTCGGACTTGAGAACAAGAGTTCTTGGAGCCATGCGCAACAACCAGGTTAATAGGGCATATTAGGCAAAGCTCTGTGCAGGGGGCATTAGCACAAACCTCCATGACAATGTCAGTTCTCTTATTGTTGCCATGACAGATCATGACCAAAGAGTACTAGTACCTATAGAAATCGTGATATATTTATTACTAACAAAATAACATGATATTTACATTGAGAGTAACGATAGAGCTATATTTCCAAAAAAAGAATTTGAAATAATATGATATTATGGCATGTAAGATACTCAAAAAACTGTTTCCAGTTTTGTGCCAGTGCTGCACTCTGACGGCAGAAAATTGCAGTAATATTCCCTATTGTTGGCTTACAAAGATCTTACAATGCCATTTGAATTAACCACTTCTTTGATCTGTTCCTTGTGTAGGAACTGAGCGAGCATCCATGAGACTGACATGATCACCTGGAGCATTCAAAGCCATAAGACACTCAAGACGAAATTTGTGTTCCATGCATAATCCCTATTGATTTTTCACTGGTAAACAATATAGTTTATTATAGTTTTAAACAAACTTATTTTGTAGCAGCAGGTCTAAAAAAGGTCAAAATTTGCACAATATTCACACATAACTCAACCAATTCACACACAAGGTTTTATCACAAGAAAACTAGCAAAAACTTACATTACAGAGTTATTTCAATGCCTACTGCCGACGCGCGGAGGTTCAAACGCGGTATAAAACGTCTATTTTCTATGATTGAGTGAAAGAACAACTCACTTATCTGTTGCGCAACGATCTGCTGTTGTTGGTGTTGCTGGTGAGCCGCGGCCGCAGCCGTAGCGGCGGCGTGGGCGGCCGCCTGGGCATTCAAAACGTGTGCCGTCAACTCCCCGCCGACCAAGCCGCCGTCCAACACCTCGACTCCGCCGAGCGCCCCACTGGAATATAGGCCCATCATTATCACTCCGTAATCAAAACTAAAACCTAAATTAACACAAATTGTTAAATTTTAAGTAATATTTTCTTGTGAATTCGTGACGCGAAAGTTGACAACAAAACACGGTTGGCATTTGTTTTGGTAAGCTTGTTGCCGGCCAGTTACGAATGGAAAGTATGGTAAATTCATTACATTGCGTATATCGGTAGCATTATCGCTATTTAAATACAAGTTTCACGGTTATTTAAATAGGAATCCGATTAGAAGTTATAACGATAACTTGAAAGTTGTAACGAAAAGTTTAGTACGTAACAAGAGGAATTTGTTTTGTATTGTTTATGGTCACAAAGTTTTGATTGAAATGTCAATGTCAAAACGACGTAGAATGTAAATTGCGTAAATTGTACGTTCGATCGAACAATATTACTAAATTTCAAAGGTAGTTTCCTTTTGTTTTAAAGAACAGGTGAATTTTGTAGGAAACTTAACTCTGTTACTTTACTTTACGATTACAGGTCTCTCAACGAAATGGAAAGTAGGTATATCTTTTCAACGAATTTTAAACTACATATGTTTCAACTTCGATCCGCTTAAATTCAATGCAGAAACACAAATAAAATTCTTATTATTTAAAGCGACCTTTCTTTAATCCATTTTAGTCATGTTCTGGTTTCGCATAATTGGAAAACTTTTGCGTAATTTCTAAGTATTTACTTACCGCAAAACAAATCATGCGGTTCAGTAAGTTTTCTTTCTATAATGCTTAATATTTGAAATCGTAATCAGACTGCTACGTGGGTACTTTTAGGGGAAAAGGAAAATAGGTAATGAAATTTGCATCCTGTTTTTTGAGTTACAAAAGTAAAGTGTCTGTTAGGCACTCATCATGCGAACAAACGTATTTTTGCGCGAACGAAAAAAAATTGCATTCAAACATTTGATACAGGCGTAATTGAAAGCTATTCAGCTTTTATTTTATTGAAAACGAACATTGCGATCGCCAGCTGCTCGCGAAAATTACCCTCAAGTTGCGCATTTCATCTCGAAACTGGCCACTGTACTACAAAGTGCAAAATTCGAACTTCGTATCTTGCCGTCGCTGACGCTTATGTTATTTAATACGAGAGTGAAAGGTACGGAACGACACGAACTTCGATTTCCAAATTTCGTAGTAGCCCGCCTGGATACGGGGATATGAATACCCCGTTCTCTTTCGAGCGGATTTTTTGTTTCTGTCCAACAAAGTGGTTTTCTTTCGCTTTCTCTTTTGCACGCAGAGGGGGGGGCTCCCACATCGCCCCGGTCTCCTGGTGCTAGTGCGCGATTTTCCGCCAAATATTGACTTGATACGTCCAATTTAAAGAAGCCGTTATTGATAATATTATTATATTAAAGAAATTAAATAATCCCTGATAAATTAAAAGTCAAATTCGCTTACGAAGAAGCTTAAGAAGTAGGGATTTGAATGAAAAATGCATGAATTATCCTTACAAGACACAGTTGGTCAGATTCTTAGCTAAAGCGTTTGATGAATGTCGGAGGTTTTTCTTTGGGAAAATTTCCTAGGCCATAAATCAGCTCGGACGTCATCAATTTATCTTTCCCTTCGCCTTTGGTATCTGCAGACCTTTCTGTTGAAGATTATGAGCATCTCGTGCCTTTTGAATATGTTTACTAAGGCATATTGCAAACGGACTAGATTTTAACAGCGTAAGCCAGCTATTGAGATTAGATACATAAAGTCAGTTACTTGAAACTACCTGAAATTAATACCACTTTTATTACCTTTTTACCACTAATCGCCTGTTTTTGTTAACTAATTAATTACACAAAATTAAATATAGTTTTATCTAAACTATTTTTTTTTGCAAATAAGTGTGAGCAAACTAGCATACGGTTCACTTGATGAGAAGCAATCAGCGACCGCCCATCGATACCTGCAACATGAACGGTATCACTGGTGCGTTGCCGGCCCTTTGAGAGATTGATACTCGTTTTTTTTAAATGCCTGAGTTGTACCGCTCCAGGAATGCGGTACAGGAAGCTGGTTCCGTAGTTAAATTGTTTATAATTCTAATTCTCAGTAACAAAATGAAATGTTGCGCGAAATCTTTTTTAAAATTTTACCGCGCGAAGTTCAACGAATTGTATTTGATATCTGCCTCTGACCCGATGAATGGCATATCTAATTGTTGCTGGAGTAGCTAAATCGAAACAGAATTAGAAAGTTAACTTTTTGTTGATTTTGCACGGCGTGAAAAGGAGGAAATCGTTGCTTCATGCTCATGGTTTTTTTTTCTTCAACAAAGTTTAGTTATGAAACGTGTTCTAATTTTACATTAAATTTTACGTACAGTAAAAAATATTTTTTTTTAAATATTTGAGATCATAAAACATAAACTGCATAAAACATCCAAAATTTCTTGACGTCAGGATAACGTCACGAAATCTTGTGAGGAAAAAATCGTAACTACATCGAAATTTTCTATAGGATCCGAACAAAGATTATCAGACTTTTTATCACTACCACAAGGTTTTGTATATATTTTAACACAATATTACTTATTTTTTGTGTTGAAATGGCGTCAGGAAATATATATTTTTTTATAAGTGGACAACTGAAAATGGACAACTTTTTGGGAAATAGTCTTATGTTGTGTTTTTACAGTGTGGAGGAAGGAACTGCATGAACACGCATATCTTGCATAAGCGTAGCTATCAAAAGGTCGCGGGTGAACAAAGTAATTGTTTTAGTTCATTAAAAAAAATCTAAATTCTTGAACATGAAATTACCGTGAGATTCAAAACTAACTAACTAATCAGCTCAGGGACCCAAAGAGGGTCTTGGCCTCCGAAACGAGAGCACGCCATCTGTCCCGTTCGTGCGCAGCCTCCCGAACCGAACCGTGATATTCACTCGTATTTAATTAAATGGACCCGGATAACGAAGCAAGCAGAGCGGTGGCGCGCGTGCACGTTTTGCAGCAGCCAAAACGTTTCGCGGTCTCCAAGACTATATAAGAATGGACCACGAATTAGTCCGAAACAGCGAAACACTTGATTTAAGACAATACAATACAATATCTCTTTATTGCACACCAACACTGTAAGCAGTACAAAAAACACAAGTATATACATAGTTAAGTAGATACGTAGAGTAAGACGTGAGTTATCCGTGTTTATTTCAATAAATAAAATGTTAATTCAACTATTATGTTTTAATTTAGCGTTCGAATCGATATCATCAAATTTGACGTTTACAAAATTAAAATTAAATATCGTGGGACACTTGACACCCATTGACCTAGTCCCAAACTAAGCAAAGCTATAGTACTATGGATACTAGGCAACGGACAAACATACTTATTAAAGATAAATACATACTTAAATACATATTACAAATCCAAGACCCGAGAACAAACATTCGTATTATTCATACAAATATCTGCCCCGGCTGGGAATCAAAGCCCGGACCTCAAGCTTTGTAGTCAGGAACTCTAACCACTTGGCCATCTGGTCGTCAAATTATAATAAGTAAAATATTTAATTTGAACCAATAATGGCAGGTCATTCTGACGCTGGCGCGGTTCAAAAGCATCTGAAATAAATGTCAAAGGCTACGCTACATCAAAGAGAGGTCGCTGAACTCTACGACCCTTCTCTCGGTGAGGTATTATAGTTGAAATGTTAAAGATCAGAAGGTATAACTTTTAGAGGCAAGATGTTACTAATAATTTGGCACAATATCACACCCATTGATATTTTTTTCTTTAGTAGACATTCATTGCAAGAAGCAGTTACTGTTGAGTTAAAATGTATGAAAATCATCTCTATGGAACACTAGGGGATGCTTGTGACTTCGTTTGCGTCCCATGAGAAGTTTAATGATTAGACATTTCCTGGATTAACATGTGTAGATTTCAAAAAATACCTTTAAATTGGTCATTCGTTTTTGAATTAATCCATTACAACCATTTTTGACGAAACTAAGCTTTGTATTTGTATCATTATTCTCAGATCAGATTCTACACTTAGGTAAAGGCCTTGAGTCAATACAGCATAGGAAAGGTGATTGACCTTTTCAGAAAGACAATTTAATTTAGACCCTACACAATCGATACCAGTAGCGGCTCAAAATATATATATGACTGAAGCCATGTCAAATGGATGAATGCTATCACATGAGATTCAAAGTAACTAAGTTTAAACTGGAGAACTCTTGAGAGAAGCCATAAGGTAGCAACACTGGACTTCCCAGAGTTCGCTCAGAAAATTACTCATATACAAGATTAGCAATCTGTATCGTACTTTCTGTAAAATAATTACACTTTTTTAAACCGACTTCAAAAAAAGGTTATGTTGAAGGTTACGTCATTAAAAATTCGGTTCGTGTTCGAATTTTTAAACCAATGAGTTGAAAAAAGGCTGCATGATTTTTTTACATTTTTAATTAATAACAAGTAAAGGTGACGTGAGTGTTACTAACATATTGTTCATTAAATCTGGGCATAGACTAGATTGTGTTTTTTTATAAGGGCAAAGGAGTGCCCCAATGCTGTGCGGAATGATCTGTTAAGACATTTTATTCTACGTGACCCGAATGTAAAATTCAGCCGGAATCTAGTAGTGCGTAAAGTTTTGTGCATAACTACGGAGTTACTTAAAGGTTCATCGACCCTTTAAAAGCAAAAAAGAAATATTTTTGCATAAGAATTGTAAACATTGTAGTATGAATATCCTTGTTGCAATGAATTAACCTTTTTTTTAAAGGAAAATCGATAGTTGATTGAGGGTGTCCATTGAGGGGTAGGAGACGCGCGTGCGCGGCGGCGGGGCGCGGCACGGCGCGTCGTCTCCGCCACACACTCGCCGACGCCCGTCACCACGTCACGCGCGTCTTAGCCATATTGTCCTGTCACAGCAGTAAGTATTGGCTACTGCTGCGTCTGGACAAGCAGGCTAAGATGTCGCCCAATCCTCATCAAGAACGAAGCCACTGCATTACTATTCTGTGTGTAACTAACCTTACCATTGCATATTGTGTGTCTTTGCCCACAGGTTACCAGTTGTTGATATAAGGGAGCGGTGGCCGAACCCAAAATCGATGGCTCGACCAGTGCTTGTGTTACCTAGTGCCAGTGGTTTTAGTGCTAATCTGTAACTGAGATCAAATGTGCTCTTGAAGAGAGTCCAGTTCAATTCCCCATGTTCAATTTGTGTTAAATGCTAGATGAATTAACCTGTAAATACACCTGTTAGTACCAAAGGTGCAGTGTTTAAGAATGTTTTACTAAATCTTAGCTAACTCGTGGAAACGAAATAGTAATTCAATCAAATACCTAACGTTTTGTGTGCATAGTTTAAAAAATGTTCTGGACAGCTGTTACATTTGGGTCTATGAACTGAGGACTAGGAGAGCATAAGATGAAACCTTGTGGGAGGGTGCACGTATTGAGCGAGCCAACGCGCATGCGCGCCGCCATCTTTGGCTGCATCCGACTCGGCCATTTTCTCAGGGGGTGGCTAAAATCCTATAAAATAACCCCTAGCTCTTCGGTTATTCAAAACCGAGTCTTATAGGGTTGAGTTAGGGGTCAAAATAGTTCAGATATTCTTTTGTCTTCGGTAACATAATTTATAGTCTTTTGAATTACAGATTCGACGAGTTTTTCTTGGAATGTTAACTACATTCACTACGGTAATATACTGACACAAGACATGAATGTAAAATATGCATGAAAACTCTAGTGCTTAGATAGTTCAAGTTGAAGTCAAGTAAAGGATTACAGATTCGTTAATTAAGTTCCTGTGGTAGCTATGACGTGCTAAAATTTATTTGAAAATATTCGAAAAATCACTTTACAGCACCTTTGACCCCAAAAGAATGTCTACCAAATTTCAAGTCTCTAGCTCGAGTGGTATAGTTTAGGCTGTGCGTTTTCTGTCAGTCATTTAGTCACGTTACTCTTTAATGGGTAGAAATTATAAATTAAGTGGTTTCAAGTGACAACAGAAATTACTATGGCTCAGGTGTACAATGAAATGTAATATCCTTATATTCAAGAGCGTATCACAATGGAAGATTGTAAATAGACACTCCATCGGAGTTAGTTCACATTACATTTATTATTGAAATCAGAGAGATGATTGGGCCATTTATTATGTACTAACGAGAGGTCATGCCCTCTGTAAGAGAACTGTCTTTATGAAATTAGATGGATTTAACTAACTAACTATTAGTGCAGATTTACATGAGAGTTAAGTCTTTTAATTTTATAAACTTCCACGCATATAATTAATGTATAAAGGTAAACTAATAATACTTATTTTGCCGAACGCATGCAAGCGCTTTAGCTCGTTTAACTTTAGTTCGGTTGCACCAGTCACTGCCTATTTGGCCAAAAATACTGCCAAATAGATGAAGCCAAGAAGATGAAGGCATTTATAATCGGCAGGGCTAGTTTGTACGCAAAAAATGTTTGAAAAATAAAACTTTATAGATGAAGAAATAATGTATACTCTATACTAGAAATCTCTATATGTATCAAGTGAGTGACTGAAATGGAAGAATAGTTCTCATTTTTTCAATCACTATGCTCGTACGAATCCGGGGCGGGCGGCTATAATCAATAATTAAAAGTGAGATACTTTTAATGGAGTTGTATTCTGAGAAATAAAATTATAAAATAATTAATTCAAATACGAATACATTTTAATTCGAAATAAAATACACTGGAATATAACAAATCAGACTTGACTGAATTATTTTAAACTGGCGCCCAATGTGGGACCGAAAAGCTAAACTATACCGCGTTTCGATAGCTAAGTATTGAAACATACAACGCTCGTGATTGGCTGATACAAACAACACGCACGACGTGATTGGCTTATATCAGTATCATTGCCAATAAGAAGCAAGGAGCTGATAATGTTACAAACTCTATACATTGATATGTGATATGAAAATAAAGAATAGACATGACAGAAGATCCAAGTGACTTTTCAAAAGCTATACCCGCAATTTGTCAACCTAAACTAAATATTTTGTTTACTTTTGGGTGACCCACTGGCTTATGTTTTATGCCGTGGAACCTGTCTATATAAAGTTTAATTAGTCTGTTATTTATTATTTGACCTTTCCTTTGCGGGAAGGCGCGAGTTTTTCTCGTTGATTACTTAGTTTGTTTCTTCTAATGAAGATGCTCAAAGTTCATGATTGCTTCACGGACACAATCACAAAGTAGACTTTATACTGTACTATCCAAGTAATTGAACAAAGCTTGCTTTTATGATACCACTTTTCGAGGGGAGGTGCACACATTTTAAATCTACCAATGTAGGTACGAAACTATCCGTGCTTGAGTCCGATTCACACTGGACTTTTTCGATTTGTTCATGAACAATCACACTTGAAAAGTTTATTGACAACTGCTCTTTAGCAAATGCTTTTTTTCCAGTCGAGATCCATAAACACATTTTTTTATCAATAGCGGCGTGCATGTATATTGCCCTGAACCTCATATCTGTTTTGAATCCACAAGCGTTAGCGGGACGGCAAGGTACGAAGTTCGAATTTTGAACTTCGTATTGAACTTCGTAGTATAGGCCCAGAGACACTGAAAAAGCGTGTTTGTTTTTTTCAATCAACCCAAAAACTGACTAAAGAAATATAGCATTATGCCTCACATGAAAATTATTTCATCAAACATCGTAAAGCCTGAGAGCCTGACACAGTTCGCTGACATTGTCCCATTTCCCTTTTAAACAAACAAGCAGTCTTTGCATACAAGAGCGCTCGCGTCAAAGAAACAATACTGACATGTGCATTCATGCCTACCTACAAAACCAACTTATATTTACCGTCGTTTATGGTACTACTGCTTCAGATGATAGAATTCTTACGCAAAAATAATTTCACATTTCTTCGCGCGCAAAATCATGTCATTACATTATTTAAAATGACTCATTTATCTCTTACGCGTCACTAGACTACGTTATCTTTTGATTCAGCAGAGGGCGTTGTTCCCGCAGACGTAGAAGGTAACTGGGTTGTTTTGCCATTTCACCGGCTGTTTAGGCGCGTTGGCGCTGCACAAAGCGAATGTGTGAAATTTTGTATAGTCGAGTGACTTGCAGCGTCAAAAGGCGTTTGGTGCTTTTCGTCGACGGTCAGGTCAGGGTTGTAAGTTTAAAATATGAATAATCGTACATATATTGGATTTATAAAAATGACTTAGCTAAACAGTTTTTTTTTGTGAAAATGTGAAACTTTATGACTAATATACATTTACGCATACAATAGAGGGCTATTTTAAAGTGCATAGCAACTTGCTGCCAATTTTATTCGTCATAAATTATTTCTGGCATCTTTACTGTCAATAAATAATCGTTTAGTCTGGTTTTATAAATAAATAAAACTACAGTTCTTGATCGGCCTTAAGTTATTAAGCTCATATTCATCATCTCATCTTCATACGTCCCTCTGCCGGGCACAGGCCTCCTCTAAAAATCAGAGCGCTTGGCCGGTTAGTTTTCAATTGAAATATTTTACACCCTACAAGCCGTGGTGGCCGAGTGGTTTGACCTATGGCCTCTCAACTTTGAAATTTACCACGAGCTTTACGGTGAAGGAAAACATAGATTTTTGAGTTAATTTAAATTTTGGATCTTTTACCTTTTCAATGTACTTGTAGTGTCTACTCTTGTGTCTAATATCCTGTCGATCGTTCAAAGGTTAACTGGAAGAGATCCCTTTAAGGGATAAGTTCGCCTTTGTACATCTTATTATCCTGTGTTATGTTATTTTCATGTGTTTTATGTACAATAAAGAGTTTTACAATACAATACAATACATCGTGAGGAAACCTGCACAAACCTGCGAAGCAATTCAATGGTGTGTGTGAGGTTCCCAATCCGCACTGGGCCCGCGTGGGAACTACTGCCCAAGCCCTCTCATTCTGAGGGGAGGCCTGTGCCCTCCAGTGGGACGTATATAGGCTGGGATAATGATGATGACACCCTACCTATGAAAGTTTCTTTGCGTTACCAGTCATAGAACAGGTCATGATTAGACATGATACATTTCAAATTTTATTTTGCTTAAATTCCAAACTCAGATATATGCCCAAACCAGAGAACTCACGATTAAATATGTAAAACCATCAGATTATCATCGCTTTTTTCTGCCCAGAGTTAATTCAATAAAAATAATCGGTTAAATAAGTATTATAGTTAATAACGGTTCGTTAAGGCCAGTTAAAACTAACAGTAACGCAACACACTGTCCGCCGCACCCTCGTTTAAAACTATCCCCCGGTGTTCTCGGCAATCTATTGGGCAAATAACTTGATCGTCACCTCCTCAGCGTGAATAAAAAAAAGGCTATCGCAAGAGAATGCACGAAGGGTTCTGTTTTTAAATTATATAATTATAATATAGCTGCTGTCGGTAGCTTCATATGCATCGTTTATGCAGGAACCAAGTAATTATTCGGGATTGTCTAACTATTACTTGATTTACTTTAGTTTTTTTTTTATTCAACTGGTTGGCAAACGAGCATCTGATGGTAAGAGATCACCACCGCCCATAAACCTAGAGGCCTAAGATGGGATACCTCAAGTGCCACTAATTTCACCGGCTGTCTCCTTCTCTTTATGTAGCACACTCCTTGCATTTATATATCTTTTACAGGTTTTGTATACTTCTTTTTTTTTGTATATTTGTCATTTTTTAGTTACCGTTTATTGATCATTTTGGTTGTATTCTGAGAATAAATAAATTTTAAGTATCTTATGATTTTAATTCGATTTTGATTCGTAAGTCCATCGTTATTCCTGTTTCAGCTTACCTTTTCCATTTTTTTTATTGTTGGTAAACAACAATAAAAAACGTTTCTTGCCAATTAAAATAAAACCGTCAAGTGCGTGTCAGACCAGCATAGCGAAGGTCCCATATTATAGTCACGGGCAAGTATATCTTAAGGATAAATAAAAAGAAATAGAAAAAAAAATAGAAAAGAAAAGAATAGAATAGAAAAGGAATAGAAATGGATAGGAATAGAAAGGGTAAGAATATATAGGGGTATATGCGACTGTTTCCTGAACACTACAATTTGGCCGTTTTCAAGTCTAAGGTAAATGAGCATTTACTAGGCAAGCGTGCTCCATTGTAGGCCTCATCCTCGCTTTCCATGAGACGTGATTGTGGCCAAACGCAAGCCTATATTTTATATAAAAAAAATACACGACAAATGTTAAATTTTTAGTTTAATTTTTTTGATCAGTGTTAAACGTTAACTACATACATCTTTTTGCCAATCATTACTGGCACAATTCAAACTAGACACGCAGCGCCCTTCAGTTTCATCCCTAAAAAACTCAACCGATACCCAGCATTGCCCAGTCATCTGAAAAGAGACTTGTCACTATCAAGGCTGAAACAAATCTGAACTCGCAACATCACTTGCCACCCTATTACGAACCTTCGAAGCTAGTAATAAAGACGCGGGTTTATCTTAGGGACGGTAAAAACTCCCTTAATGAAGTCTCGATGCAAAAAAATGGTTGCCGAGACTCGAAGACAAAAACTACAGCGTAATGAACCTAATGGAGGAGAAAGTCCGAATCGTCGATCATTCCAGATCAATTTACGGGTTTCACTTAGTTTTATTGAGGTTTTGAGTCATTTTTTATGAACTGGAAATGAGAAGAAGGTTTTGGTTGACGTAAGTCTTTATTCGGTAGCTAGGCATTCGTTTCTTACTTCAAAAGTATTGACGAAACCAATTGAACAAGAAAAAAAACGATTTCACCCTAAACCTTCGCGATTTTTAAATAAAGGAATCTTAGATAACATCGTTGTAGAAAATCTTCATGAAATAACAACTAAAACATAAAATTACCGTGAGACTAATTCATATTAAATGATAAGTCGCATCTTAAATCGAGTTTAGCTTGACGTATTTCTTCTTCGTAGCCCTAGGAGCAACGTGCACATGTGTGCGCGTGGTGCGGCAGCCGCCGAGTCATGTTGCTCCTAGGAAGAAGGGCTACGAATTAGCCCGAAACAAGCCCAGCCAAGCCCTCTCATTCCGAGAGGAGGCCTGTGCCCACCAGTAGGACGTAAACAAGCTAGGATGATGATGTCGAGCTGAACTCGATTTAAAACGTGAATTATTCGTTACAATGTCATTTAACTAAAACATATTTTGCATGAATAAAATAGAAGATCAATTATTCTGGTCATTGTAACAGGTAATTAATATCAATCTGTTTTACTAATTTTTAAAGTATTGTGAAATAAAAGTATAAATCAATATTTCCCTAGAAATGTTGATAGCACTTTCCATTAACACTCGGCTATCTATAACACGCGGCCAGCAATCCCCTATTTCGCGGACTCTGCAGTAATGTACTATAACATGCCTTATGTGACTAGGTGTTCTCGAAAGAAACACCAATGAAATAACCGTTGCATTACATTTCTCTTCCCAGGATACCAGCAAATTGAATCGTTTAACTAATTTACTGCCGTTTCCCAATTCATTCCACTTAATTGACTTGATAAGGTGGATGGAACAATCGCTTTGCGGTTAATAATTTAACCTAATTAATTTCGAGACAAAGTACTACGCGATTTGATGAACGTTACGATTTGAACGCTGAACTTCGCTCGCTATCAGGTCAAGTGTTGCCAGTCACAGTAACTTTATTCCTTTTTATAAAGAAATAAGGTTGGAACCTCGTTTATAATTTTAATAGGGTTTAAAACTCGATACGTATAAATATCTGAAGATTCTGTTGCCATTAAATGTAATCCTCAATGACTAAACAATAACGACGTGTTTTGTCATGCACGACAGTACACTGCCCGATCGTTAAATTAATTATCTCCAGAAACTCCAGATCTATATTAGAGGCACTTAGGCTAAAGCCATTATTCAAACAGCCACACCCGTCAGCGGCAGAAACAAAAGATTGTCTATCGAGTTTTTGTCATAACCCCTATTCAAGCACAGCCCTGCATTTTATGACCGTCCGTGACTCCGACGGGTCCTTGCTTATAAATCATATATTCACCCCTGTCGCATTTTGCCTGCGTCTGATGTCTGGATTAATGGCGAAGTAGTCATCTAGAATTTTCGCAAATACTTACTGGGATCATAAAAAATAAGTGTCACTGAACGATCCGCACGATTAAACGCGGTTTCTGAATCGTTTACGTAAATATTACGTTCTATCGTCGCTGCAAAAAATGGCGTCTTGCTTTTGTCTATGGATTATGAAAGTGTCGAGTGACTTTCTAAAATTATTTGACGTGATAATTAGAGTCCGCAGTAAAAGTACTTAATAAAATATAATTTTTATTTTAAATGTGATTTAAATTACGATTTGGTCGTAAATTTGATGTTAAACTAATAAAGGGTCGTGGAAATTACGGAAGCATTCGTGACCTCGCGGCCATGTCGTTTTCTTCGTTTAATAAATGAAGTAAAGTGTAGAACCGGCTTATAAAAATAACCTTTTATAAGAACATTTTAAAAATTAGTTTAATTTTGATTATTTACGTAAAAATTATCATATTTAAGCGGCGTTTTAGCTAGGTATCTTTAGTTTTATGTAAGAGTAAAATTACTGAATGACATGTTGCAATTAATATTTTGGTACTAATAATACTATTATTTTCGAATACCTAGTTCATTGAGATAACGTTCCTTTCCAAATTATACCTAAGATTCGAATGATTAAATCAAGAACACAATCTTATATTTTTTGGATACCTATTTCAAAAAATAACTTGCCAAGATTACCCAAATGTGCGATAGATATTGTTCTATAGCTTAAGAGTCATATTTACACTTTTGTAAATAAAATGTTTGTATTCCTAATACAGCTTTTATAAATAAAAGAAGTCAGTAAAGTTTAACTAAGTGTGTGTTTGTTCGTATTGTACCTATTATAAAACTCTTTATTGCACATAAAAACACACGAAATTAACAGAAAACAAGATAATAAGATGTACAAAGGCGAATGTATGTATTTATCTACCTACTTACCTATTTTATTGTTCGTTTCTATTTATGTATTTATTTTTATTCGTTTATAAATTTAATTTGATTTAAGTAATTATTTCATTAAATGCTCGTTTAAGAGTCATCTGCATCTGTAAGTAGTAAACCAGCAGTGGTTTTATTGTTTTGAGCGCATTGCTACATCTACGTTTCACTTAGCTCTAAGGTTTCGTTTTGCCGTAAAAATAAAGTTATTTGGTTTATTTACGATCCCCCTAATATCTCACAAAAACGACTTCGCTGCGAGCTCCATAAAGGCAGTTATTTATCGATATTATAGCTTCGTATCGTGATATTATGTTCAAAGTCTTTCAGAACACGATTCTTTTACGAAGTCTACAGAGTCTACTAGATTATCTAAAGGCTAAAAGTGTATAAATTTTCATAGGGACCCTTAAAAAGGGATAGGTTTGCCTTTGCACATAATATATCTCACAGTTTGTTGGTTGTATTTGTTTCTTGTTTGTACGAAAAAGTCTAAGAGAAGCTTAAAGACGAATTAATGTTTATGACCCGTTTTTAAAGGAAATAAAACTCTATAACGAATAATTATTGGAGTAGACTCATTAACTTCTATATTAAGAAGTGTTCTATCAGACAAAATTATTTATTTTCATTCAATTTTTATGGAATAATCGAGAAAAACTAACAAAAGTGCAACGTTGCCAGCTCAGCAGGAATAAACGCTCTTAATACATTGAATGAATGAAATAAATAAACTAAACTTACTAATCTCAATAAAATATCGTCACTAATGAATAAGGCACCTATGAAAATCGAATCCATTGCTAATCGCCACGAAGCACCACGATATTACCTGTAACAATAACAACAAAAACAAATAAGTACAAACACAATCCCATTTTACATCAAAACATGTCTAAATCAAATATTAGTCCACGTAATTCTATTGCACACTGTTTGGTATCTATGCGCGGCAAAATTCGAAACTTCATTCGTTCACGCCTCTCAGTTACTAGTTCAACGCATCCCCGCTAGATGTCGCACAGTACAATGCCTCGAGAACTTGTTGAATACGGAATACCATATTGATTTTCTCCAATTCCATGCTCTAAAATGGTTTTTTCTTAGAAAATAGCGTAGTCGGTCCGTTGATTTGGCAATTTGTCGTTTCGTTAAAGAAAAAGGTTTCATCAAAAGCTTTCACAGCTTCGATGTTAAAGTAATAACGCAGGGCACAATTCTTTTTTGTAAATTTCAATTAGGTAAATCGTGAAGTGACGAAATTCATCGAAATTAATTTATTTCCTCAAATTAATTAATCATTAAATCCGGTATTTGAATAAAGATTCCCAAAAATTACCTATTTACATCGTAATCTTTATCCATCAGCATCACATCTATCTGTCAAGCTAATTTTTCTCAGAAAAAATAATCAGTTCAAGTAGGTACAGTGCGACATAAGTACCTACTTTAATGAAAGTTGGAAAAAAACGGAACTAACGCCATCTTGCAAATTTTCACTTTTTACAGATCGCAGTGAATGCCTCTATTTGTATCTTTTGTTCTTGTTTGTTTTTGAACCCCGACGCAAAAAGAGGGGTGTTATAAGTTTGACCGCTATGTGTGTCTGTGTGTGCCTGTCTGTGGCACCGTAAACGGATGGAACGATTTGAATGCGTTTTTTTTATTTGAAATCAGGTGTTTTATTTGAAATGTATAGAATGCGAAAGTATGTAAGTCTGTTTATTTGTTTGTTACCTTATCATTTCTAAACCGCTGAACTGATCTAGATGAAATTCGGTATACACATAGTTAGAGTACCGGGAAAGAACATCGGATAGTTTTTATTTCAGGAAATGTCAAAGTTCCCGTGAAAAACGAATTCTATGTAGACAAAATCGCGGGCAACAGCTTAGTTTACTATATTTAATTTAAGAACGCACTCCTGTCAAGCAAACCGTTACGTTTGTAATCTGTCACTCCATCTGTCAAGACGAACCATTAATACAGTTTACAAAGCCTGCTCCACGAAAATCCTCCCCTACCGTGTCACGATCTATGTAATGCGAACTATCTTCGTAAACCCCTGGCCCTCTACTACGAATTACAAATTTGGATTTCGTATCTTGCCGTCCCTCTGATGCTTATATTATTTAATACGAGAGTGAGACGGACGGTACGATACAAACTTCGATTTTCGAATTTCGTAGTAGCCCCCTGCCGTGTACGCCAACACAGAAATTGTGATACTCGTGGCACAAAACTATTGGCTGTGTGAGCTGCAGATCTCGAGATATGACTAAAGTATCATGTTTTTAGGGTTCCGTAGTCCTTATCCCTAAGCGCTGACAGGTGCGACTACTACCTTCATACAGAACCATTTTGAAAATATACTTAGCTAAAAGCTGACCAGAATTATAAAAAACCTCGCCATATTGCGGAAAACCAATAGAACTAATTTATTGCACTGGTAACACTAAATTCAAATGTCTCTGCCCATTGCTGTCAAAGTTTAACGTTGTTTGCGCGTGGTATTTTGTGTTTTTGTGCGTTAAAATGCCGAAGATTATCCATAGCCTTGGAAGGAAAATAATTCACAACGTATAAAAGTATTTGTCATAGAAAAAGTCTGACAGATTAGAAAATAGTCCTTTAAATAACATCACCGACACCGTTGTCAATATGACTGATGTATCGTATAGTAAGTATAAAGAATGTTACAATATAAAACGTAGAAGTGCTGCCCTCGCGTCAGGTTTTTATACTCCTGGTCATCCTTACCTATACCAGCCGTAGCGTAGGACGTCCACTTTTGGACATTAGGCAGTCCGCCACTACTTACTATACTTAATTTTTAGGGTTCCGGAGCCAAAATGGCAAAAACGGAACCCTTAATATAGTTTCGCCTGTCTGTCCGTCCGTCCGCGGCTTTGCTCAGGGACTATCAATGCTAGAAAGCTGTAATTTTGCACGGATATATATGTAAACGTAAACTATGCCGACAAAATGGTACAATAAAAATTCTAAAAAAAAATCTCCCATAGACGTAAAGTGGGGGTGATTTTTTTTTCTCGTCCAACCTTATAGTGTGGGGTATCGTTGGATAGGTCGAAAAACCCATTTTCGATTCAGTGATTTGCTTGTGAAATATTCAACTTTAAAGTGCAAATTTTCATGAAAATCGAGCGCCCCCCCCTCTAAAATCTAAACCGGTGGGTGGAAAAACTTGAAAAAATTCAGGATGGTAGTAAGTATATCAAACTTTCAAGGAAAACTATAACGGTTAAGTTTGCTTGAGAATTATTAGTAGTTTAAGAGTAAATAGCAGCCTAAGGTATAAAATATACCTAAACTTGAAAGATTCAGTATAAAATACGAAATCCTTAGAGAAATATTACTTAATTTTTGCGTAATGGCTACGGAACCTTATTTTGGGCGTGTCCGACATGCTCTTGGCCGGTTTTTTATGAGTGAAATGATAAATTAAGTAGTAGCTAATCAACAAAATGAATATATATTTATTTTAATGTAATTTAACCCAGGATAAATTACAGCTAAATACATCTCAATCAATTTGCTTAAAACTATTAATTTTGTTACAGGTTTCAATTTAGTCAAAGGAGAAGACCAAAAAGTTGCACACTTTAATGCAAGTAGTTAGAATAACTATTTTTTTTCCATTGTGACACGAAAATTAATTATAAATTTGTATGGATAATAAAATTGTCGTGTCACAATGGAAGTGTCGTCGCGTCGGCACGTCTTTCAACCTACGTCAAATCTGTAACCAGAAAAGTCAGGACTTTTAGGGGCTGTTTCACCATCCATTGGTTAGTGTTAACTCGCGGTTAGGTGTCATGCCGTCTCTATTTGTTTTGTTCGAATAGACGGAGACGGCATCACATTTAACCGTCGGTTAACGCTAATCAATGGATGGTAAAACCGCCCCTTAGGGTGACGTCTGGAGTTTTGTCAGGACTTTTAATTTTTTCGTATGGCAACCCTAACAGTAGATTCTAGAGATAAAGCATGGAGCCATGGACATAGCACGCTAGTATGGGCCCCATAAGCTATTATATAGCTATTTACGCGGCGTATTCGGAGACACGTGCGCCCGTAAACAGTCTGCGCCATTGTGGATTGGATAGCACGATTAGAACTGCAGGTGAAGAAGGGCAAAAGGGAAGGAAACCGGCCAAGTGCGAATCGGACTCGCACACGAACGGTTCTGTACTATATTATCTATATTAAAAAAAAACAATAAAAATTTGTATATAACATTGTTTAATGGCTGGAGCCTCCTTTTAAGCTTGATGAAGCCTGTGTCAGGAGGCAGGTATTATTATACTATATGATCTGTATTATCTATATAACATTCGACATTAGCAAACAAACTGCAAAAGTTTTCAAGTTAGTTGTATGGGAGCCCCATTTAAAAAGATATTTTCACTTCTCATACTCGTAAAGTTCGTGTTCATGCTGTATCTAGGCGACATAAAATGACTTTTTATGCTCTAGTGCATAAAATAAAATCTTCGTCTAAGATCAAGGTAATCAGGTGTCAACAGCCACAAACGAAAGTTTGTACACTTATTTTTAATAATTTTAAATTTATATAAATCTAAAAATCAACCAAACCAATAAAATAAGCATCTGCAATACCCCTGGTGTTGCAGATGTTTATGGGCGGTGGTGATCTCTTACCATCAGGAGACCCACTTGTTGGTTTGCCATCCAGTCGAATAAAAAAAAAATGGAATTATAATAATAATGCATAACAAAATAAAAGGTAAGTATATAGAACAGTGTCGTAACATGCAGGCTACCTTGGTTGCAACCCCCCAAACCCCAAACGTCTATAGCACAGAGTACTTTTTTCTTTTTTCTTTTTTTAATGCCACGTCAATAATTGCATTATTGGCAAAGGCAATAGGCCTATACAGACGTGCATATTATTCTCTTTTTTCTTTTATTTATATTTTGTGTAGTTAAGGTATATTTTTATGTTGTAAATTACTAGTTTTGTGTATTGTAAAAAATTGTTTTAGTTGTCGAGTTCACTGCTGTTTTGTTTTGTTCTTTTAACACTTAAATGGTTCCAACGGAAGACCAGCGTCGGCCGCAAGGTTGACATCATGCTGAGTTGGGACCATTTCGTGACAAAATTTATTTCCTTTTTTTCTTTTTCTTTTATTTGTAAAAATGTCACGAATAAATGTTTTTCTTTCTTTCTTTCTTTCTTTCCAAATAAAACCCTCGACCTTAATGTGCTTGCCATGAAACCCGTGGTCGGTCGCATGAGTCATTGCCCGTACTAATGTTCATGTCATGAAGCCCGCGGTCGGTCAATGAGTTTGTTACTGCATGGCGTGCTGCTGCTCCGTGCGCGCGCTGCACACGCACGCCGTGCACATGCTGCAGAGCGCTGCCAAGAGCGTAGTCAGCGGTATCGGCAATTTTGGTAAAATATTAAGTAGTTTTTCTTTTACAAATATACAATTTTACCCGCAAATGTGATGAAAACATTGTATGTCGCACGGGCGGTACTAGAATTACGACCATCGACTCATTAAAGCCCTCAGTCTTCGACTTCGGGTGTCTAATAGACTCTCGTTCGTAATTCCTTATTTACCGCCCTTAAGACACAATGTACCTACTAATTACATCCTATCTAAAAATCAGTCAAGCCGCTTCGAAGGAGTTCGGTCACAAACCTTTTGACCCGAGAATTTTATATATTAGAACATTTTATATTTACAAGTCTAAGCAGGGGCTGTTTCACCACCAATTGATTAGTTTTATTTGGCGGCTAAATGTGACGCCGTCTCCGTCTATTCGAACAAAACAAACAGAGACGGCATTACATTTATCAGTCAAATAATTTTTTCTCAAACATGACATGAAATATTGACGTTGTTACAAATAATAGGCCGAGAAGTATCGCGCTGCAGGCGCTGCGGCTCAGCTGCGTGCGCGCGGTCACTCTAGCGGCCTGCAAAGAGATTTCATACAACCTTGCAGGCCGCTGGCCGGCAATGCGACCGTCTTTTGTTTCAATGGATGTTAAAACACGGGGGTAAATGTTACGAATGTATTCGCCGTTCAAATGTTTTAGCAAGGTTGCATACTATTTAGATATTTTATTACTGGCTGTTTTGGTGCCAGCCACCTTAAAGCCGTACCATAAAAATATCGAGCAACCACAGTGTTGCGTAGTCCCGTTTTGTTCGGAAAAAAAGGGAGGACAAAAGTTTCCGAAAGGCAAAACTGTCTCAAAACACAGACATTCTTTGCCCCGTAACGCATAATTATCAAAATATTCACAAAATTATTCTAATTATAAATAAACCAGCGTAGCTCACCCAAAAACTATGAGATTTGACATTTCGGAGACCTCACGCTACACTAGCGCCTCTAGCGGCGAATACGCGATAGCTCTCATTGCAAGCAAGACCGTAACGTCAAACAAACCTCACTGACGCCATCTAGCGATATTTCGGCTGTGTTTTAGCCCTGTTTTGGTGCCAGGGGGGGCTACTACGAAATTCGAAAATCGTAGTTCGTATCGTACCGTCCCTCTCACTCTAGTATCAAATAATATTAGCGTCAGCGGGACGGCAAGATTCGAAGTTCGAAGACTTTCTTCTAAAAACGTCGAAGCGCAACTGACATTTACATTACAAAATGACGAGTGTAGAGTTAGAAATCAAGTAGAATTACTGACTAAGCGAAACACATGAATATAATATATTTTGAAATAGGTAACGAAGGTATTCCAAAAATAATGCAATAAGTAACTTAAAATGAAAAAATATTTTTGGGGTGTCTGAATTTTCAGTTATTTAATGAACATTCTACCTTTTGTAGTTGACTGTACAGAAAAGTTATTCTTGCAGTTTGCTACGTCGCCGCTCGCGCATATTTCCCATCAACCTCAACCCCTGCGGAGTGACCTCACGCAGCACTAACCTCTCCATTACCGCCAGACTTCGCCTTATTTGAATATTAACCTCATAAAGCCCTCTACCTTTTCCTGCTATTAATCTACAATATTGCCATGATTTTTGTTGTATTATGGATGAAAGAGCGTCCAATATGCTATGAAACATATGCGGTTAATATTTTCTTGGATAACCAAGAAAATATTAACATGTTTCGTCAATAAATAATTATTGGGTAGAAACAGGTTACAATGTGACTACCCGGTTGACAAATATGAATAGAAAGTGTCGATTATATAGGGTATTCCAGCAAGCAAGGTAGGGGGGCAAGCGCATTCCAAATTCAAAGTTTTAAAATTTAAAAGCGAACATGTGCAATAGAGTCTTTGTGTCCATTTGTTAGAGGGCGCCAAGGGAAGTTGCGTATGCAAAATTAGGGGACCGTTTTAAACTTTCGTGATTCTCACTCATAGTCAAAATACCATATACGGGACTTATCACGCTATTTTTACACGAGTAATATTTACCTCGACGTTTCGGCAACGTTACAGTTGCCATGGTCACGAGTAGACTGAAGTGTGGGGTGTCAAGTCTGCCTAGCAGCGCGAGTTCTTCGAACTACCCGCACTTGGTCACTTTTATTAGTCACCCTATCAAGAAAAGAGAGAGAGAGAGAGAGGTAAATATTACTCGTGTAAAAATAGCGTGATAAGTCCCGTTTATGGTATTTTGACTATAGGGGACCGTTATTCTGCAGTCAATCTGAAAGTATCAAAAATAAACTCAAGACCGCAGTTTGATTCTTTTTATTTAATGATCAGTATAGTACCTACCAAACGTCATACCAAATGCCCCAGTGTTATTATCTACTTAATTTTATTTTGGTAATTATAATAGTCATCTAACTAATCAAATCAATTTACAATGTTTGACGCCAATTTTGAATATGAAACTACCGTGAGAATTACTCATATTAAATGATATTGTAATGGATAACTCACGTCTTAAATCGAGTTTAGCTTGACATATTTTGAAAATGCGGGTAGTTGTGCGCCGGAGTTAGTTTCGTCTCGCAGTAGCAGAGTGGCGGCGCGCAGTGCGCGGGTTGCACCAAGAAGAAGGGCTACGAATTAGCCCGAAACATTTCGAGCTAAACTCGATTTAAGACGTGAGTTATCCGTTACAATATCATTAATTTGACGCCAAAATGTCAATTTCTCCGTACTGTGAGATAAGAACACATTTACATTACATACACACACAAACCCAACAATGGTTCACCACTACCACACCACGCTGACGCGTTAGACTCTTACTAGAGTCCGGTACCGTGGTGAACGTTTGTGTTGCTCTGATGATGACCTGTGATTGAGTTTGAAACGGGTCAGAGTCGTGTGTTGGTGATGCAGTTCTGTTAGAGTGATGTGTGTGTGTTGCGACTAACAGCGATTAATTATTTACTTATAAATTAGGTAGGTATCGCTTTAACTCTAATGAAACAATTACATCATTAACCATAGCTCATTTCATAAACTCTTAATCTGTCGCAATTAACGGCAGAAAATGTAAACGTTGCCGCAGTCGCAGTGCAAAGAAAATTGTCGTTTTGTCATGTTTCCCGCCATTTTGCAATGGCTGCCACGTTCATTGTGATTTGTGTTGCCACAATAAAAAATATTTATTACTCCCAGTTCTAAGGTTCGCTACAGAAAGGTAAATGCGACGTAAATTGTAACAACTTTGTGGGTACATCATAAAACGGATTTTAATATCATTTTAAAGTAACTAAAGTTTACAGTACAGGGATGTAGTTAATAATATGTTCTAGGATCGCAAACTCAGAATAAAAACAGATGTATAAATGGTTTTGCAAGTAGCGCAGCTTAGGTTTCCCTACGATGTTATTAGAGTTCTGTACCTTAAAATAAACAAACGGAACCCTTATAGGATCACTACGTTATCTGTCTGTCAAGACTTTTTTTCTCTAGAAAGCGTGGAGGCATACAAAAAATACAAATTTGACATAAAAACAACCGGCAAAAGAGTAAAAACAATTTTTTTTACCATGTGTGTATGGGCGCGTGTGTATGTGTTGTTTGTATATGTGTGTCAGAGAAATGGAGAATGAGAAAAGAGATGAGATATAGCTAGCGATCATGATAACATTTAAATAAACTACATCTAAGTCCGTGGAAGCGTAAAATGTTTCAAGCGACAACAAAAGTAGAGATGTACCTAGAGGTATAGTCGAAAGGCAGACACCGTTTCCATCGAAAACAACGTCACCGACCACCTTGTTTATTATTTACTGAAAAACCCGTCCCGGAACAGTTATCAACAACGCAACGACTTGTAAATAGCTGTTTCACGTGTCTCCAAACATTACCATTTTAAGAACAACCATAAAAAGTTTGATCAGGGAAGCTCAAGCCAGCCTCGGCTGTGTGCGGAGGGCGTAAAATACAGGTTTGTACGACGGGTTGCTGCCGTAGCCTTGCATGTTGGTATCAGCATAATTCAGGATTTTGGCTATGGCTGTATAGCGACGTCGCCTTTGCCAATTTGTAAGGAAAAAGTTTGTGAAAATGGCGGCCGAATACGCAATAGTTCCATCCTGAGGTTCAATTTGGGTTCAATGGTTCAATCGAAGTGCGTTAATTCGGCAGATATTAGGAATATCAAGGTGACTATTATAGAAAAAAGGTTTTATCTTCGTTCGTTTGACTATACCACAGAATACATAATAGCAAAAACTATACGTAGATTATGGGATCATGGCTTACAGCCTTATTCTTACAGCTGAAAATATTTTCCCCTAATGATTTCAACGTTTCGATTCCACCACCACCATCCCAGCCTATATATGTCCCACTGCTGGGCACAGGCCTCCTCTCAGAACAAGAGGGCTGGGGCCATAGTTCCCACGCGGGCCCAGTGCGGATTGGGAACTCCGCACGCACCACTGAATCGCTTCGCAGGTTTGTGCAGGTTTCCTCACGATGTTTTCCTTCACCGTAAATCCCGTGGTAAATTTCAAATGTTTCAAACGTTTCGTATAGACGAACGATTTGTTTTGTCTGAAGCTGTAAACTATTCAGAATATATTTTCAGAAGAACCATACTAGTGTAGGTAGGTACTTACTTTGTTGTAGAACCATATAGGTTAGGTAACGTAACTTTCATTGCCCCGTAACGCTTATGCGTTGCATTATCTGAAATTAATTATGGCAATTATTTGCCATAATTAATTTCAGATAATGCAAAATATTAACAAAATTATTCTATATATTATAAATAAACCCGCGTAGCTCACCCAAAAACTATGAGATTTGACATTTAGGAGACCTCACGCTACACTAGCGCCTCTAGCGGCGAATTCATACGCGACAGCCCTCATTGGCTTCACTATGTCGGTGACCCTCATTCTTCTACGTATCTTCTCATTTCTGATTCGACCCCGTAGAGAAACCCCAAGCACAGCCCTCTCTATTAGCTCGTTGAGCAACTCTGTCTGTAAATAGGTTACCATAATTAAATAACTCTCTTAATATTAAATATTCTTCAGCATCGCTTAACAACTGTTTAAGATTATTCAAATCTTAAACGCGTTGTTAATTGCCGATTCCCTCAACAGATGGCGTTAGACGACAGTTTGATAGCGTTTTTTGCGGTAACGTCTACGAAGCACAAGTATTTTGAATCTGTGACGCTAAACTGAACGCATTGCGGTAGATTTGTTTTTAAATTAATGTAACTTTTGAACAGAATGTTATGATTTTTCGGTTGGCAACATTGACACGTCCGAAATGAGAGCTATCGCGTATGAATTCGCCGCTAGAGGCGCTAGTGTAGCGTGAGGTCTCCGAAATGTCAAATCTCATAGGTTTTGGGTGAGCTACGCGGGTTTATTTATTTTAGCAATTTTAGGTTTTAAGTTCGACAAAAACGGTACAATAGTGACAGGTTGCTAGCCTCAAACTATCTGTATACCGAATTTGATCTAAATCGGTTCAGCGGTTTAGACGCACTTTCACATTTGACATACAAGTAGCAATATTACGAGTAGTTTAAATGTTTGTTTTTAGTCTTATTCGTATTATCTGTTAGTTGGTGGTACTGATGGAACCAAAATAAATCTCTCATTCTTTCTTTCTTGAAATCAAAACTACGTTTTTACTACTTATTTATCAGCCTACAGGCATGGAGTAACCCAGTTGCGGGAGGCGCCGCGGCGTCTGCCCCGTATCGATTGCGGAGGCTGTGTGCCTCCAGGGTTGTCCCATCCAAGCAGCCTGCTAGTTCAGGGATCCTTCGACCTTGTCAACTTAAACATTCTTCTGTGCGGTTGTATACATTTTTTTTTGAGTCGGGTCGCCTTAGTGACCAAAGAAACTAGGTCCTTGTTTTTAACCCCCGACGCAAAAAGAGGGGTGTTATAAGTTTGACCGCTAAGTGTCTCTGTCTGTCTGTGGTAACGTAGCTCCTAAACGGGTGGACCGATTTGAATGCGGTTTTTTTTATTTAAAATCAGGTTTTCTAGCAAAGGTCCTTAGATATGTTTCCTCAAAATCGGTTCAGCCGTTTTTGAAATATTGACCTTTAAAGTGACAAAGTCGGGGGTTTCCAACTTATTGTTGCTTAGGTTATTATTTACTTGAATTTAGTTTTAAAATTTTACAATACACCGTGTTATTTTTGATATCCGTTAACTTTAAGGGGACAATCTACAGGTGAAATTGCTCTAAGACACTAGTGATCTAAGAACTTACTGTAAGATAGGTACCTAATCAAGAGTTAAGATATTAATCATTAGCAGCAAAACGGCGTAAAGGTCCTTAATTTATACATATGACGTTTTTTCAAAGTTCATAACTAATCCGTTTTTAATTCACATCATCATCATCATCCCAGCCTATATACGTCCCACTGCTGGGCACAGGCCTCCTCTTAGAACAAGAGGGCTTGGGCCATAGTTCCCACGCGGGCCCAGTGCGGATTGGGAACTTCGCACGCACCATTGAATCGCTTCGCAGGTTTGTGCAGGTTTCCTCACGATGTTTTCCTTCACCGCAAAGCTCGTGGTAAATTTCAAATGTAATTCCGCACATGAATTTCGAAAAACTCAGAGGTGCGAGCCGGGGTTCGAACCCACGACCCTCTGCTTGAGAGGCGATAGGTCAAACCACTAGGCCACCACGGCTTTTAATTCACATATATTAAAGTTATTATTCTCTCTCTATTAGTTAGTTATTAGTCTCTTATCTAGGTATGTGTCACTTCAATGTTCGCTTATCAAGTTGGTTTATTTTACAATTTAACTATTAACAATGATTGATGATTATATTCGTGAAAAAAGATTTTTCCACTTACTTACTCGAAAAAAAATCATTTTCTTTAACTTTTTATTTTTATTCGACTGGATGGAAAACGAGCAAGTGGGTCTCCTGGTGGTAAGAGATCGCCACCGCCCATAAACATCTGCAACACCAGGGGTATTGCAGATGCGTTGCCAACCTAGAGGCCTAAGATGGGCTACCTCAAGTGCCAGTAATTTCACTGGCTGTCTTACTCTCCACGCCGAAACACAACAGTGCAAGCACTGCTGCTTCACGGCAGGATTAGCGAGCAAGATGGTGGTAGTAATCCGGGCGCACCTTGCACAAGGTCCTACCACCTGCAAAACTTGACGAAAAAGTTAATTATCAGGTAGTTCATATGATAAGTCGTCTGCCGAAGTTAACGGAAAAAAAAACGGTGTAAGTATGAGGTGCTGGCTGTATACCTACGTACAAATCTTTATGATCAGGTGAAAAGACACTGGCTTAAAATTAATCCGTTTTGTTTCAGCAGATAATCGGATTAGTGGGACTAATCACCCCTATAGTTTTCCTCCCGACGCACAAAGAGAGGTTTATAACAGAATTTCTGCTCCGTTGTTTATAAGTTTTTGACCGTTGTGCGTGAATCTGTGGCATCATAGTTCCCATACGGATGGGCCGAATTCCGTAACCTTCCTTAGCGCCTTTGATGCAATTTTTTACGCAACAATATCATTTTTGGGTTTTTTTTTTCAATCGTGTATTTTCACATAGTTACTTTATATTATAAAGATATTTTTGTCAACAATTATTTTCCGTTAGCACGGCAGACGCAGCCCTAGCCCGGATCAACAATACAAGTTATTTGTGGAGACTTCTCCCGGCCCATGGTTCGGCTTCTGCCACCGAAGTATATTGTAATAACCAACACTTAAACTTATATTTTATGAATACGTGGAAAACTGGGATAGATTTTTTTATATATATCGTAACTAGTGTTTAGACGCGGTTTCGTACGCGTAAATCAGTATTCAGTCATTTATTGCTTTAAAGAATTCCATGCAATACAATATAGTTCAATGCAGAGAATTACACTAACACAAAAAATTAAAAAAGTATTAATTCTATTCTAATTTCTTAGTATATGCCATTACACATCTTTAAATTTTCTCATAATATTATTAATAATGGCAGAGGAGATACAATTATAATTTACAAAATCTTTGGACTACCAGAATATACACTAATGTGTGAAATAAAAATTAAATGAAATACAAAAAAGTACGGATGAATAGAGTATTGGATGAGTTACATGTAGACGAAGCAAGCACTTAGCATGAATCAGTCAAATATTTCAGCAAAATATTCGTTAAGGGTTTAGGATGGTCTTAACTTTAAATATGATTTCAACTATTTAGAAAATTCTCTCAAGTTTAGTTATTTACTTATGTCGACATCAACGGCAATCATTAGGCAATAGTTGGGATTTAGGGCGAGTAATCGTAGAGTAATCATGTGAGTGTTCATCTTACAACGTGAAGGCGGAAGGGCAGAATTTCACATGTTTGCATAGACGTACGTAACTATCATAAGGTCGCGGGTGAGCATAGTAAGTAATTATTTCAGTTCATTGATATGGAGCTCCGGAAAGTAACGCCTGAATCAATAAATAATTTAAAATCTAGTTGTTTATAGTTCAAAATCATAGAATGGAAAAGGCAATAGTGTCGATCAGTGTTGCCATATTAACAAAGCACACAGACCCACAGATAACGTAGATTTATGATCGTCGCTATCACGTAATTTACGGCCAGCCATTTTGAAATTTGCTCCATTTTGATGCTCATTTCATTTCAGTTTAGTTTGGTAGTAATCATTGGCTTTGGTTCGATACGAACTCAATTAAGTATTATGTTAAAACCGATGGATTGATAGAATATGTACTTATATATAGGTAAATATGTAAAATTTAAGTTTTTATTGATGCAATTGGAAACAGTAACAGTGGGTCTGTACATATCTTGGGTTGTGTCTTGGGCGTGCTAAAGAGTTAAATTGGTATTCCAAACAAAACAGTGTTGTTTCCTACATAGTGCTTAAGATACATGTATGTACCTACTATCAGCCAAATAAAAGTGGTCTATCAATTTTTAAACAAGTTCCTATCAAATGAATATGTCGCTAAAGTCGAACTTTCAAGTTGACAGACACGTCTATTGGCATTATTGTTTTGTGACATGCAAACGATTATCAACTTTAGGGTGGTAGACCCCATATTGGCTAATGGTACCTACATACACTGACCAGCAAAAAAAGGGTCGGTTACAAAAATTACGATTACCTACAACTACAAAACCTGCTGTGAGAGCTTCTTCGAGTAAAATGAGTTTAGTAAATAGTTTTATTCTTAACAAGAATATTAAGTTAAATGCGTAATAGTTAAATTAGCTTTAATGTACTTTTTAAATCAAGAAAATATATTTAAATAGTTTAGGGCGTGGAGAGTAAGACAGCCGGTGAAATTACTGGCATTTGAGGTATATCCCATCTGCAATACCCCTGGTGTTGCTTTAGGTTAGCTTGAAAATATCTCTTTTAGGGATAAGTGCGCCTTTGAACTCTTTTTATATTGTTTTTTTTTGTATTATTTTTGTGTTTTATGTACAATAAAGTGTACATACATAGGTGTATTTAGTAAAATTCGGTAATTTCGACTCTACTGTACAGATCTACCTAATGATTTACAGAACGAAGGCGCATATAAGTAGTAGAGTTATATTTACTTCATCATCATCATGTCAGCCGAAAGACGTCCACTGCTGGACATAGGCCTCCCCCAAGGCTCTCCACTCAGTCCACTTGTGCTTTCCGCATCCACCGCGATCTCGCGATCTTAACCAGGTCGTCGCTCCATCTTGTTGGAGGCCTACCGACAGCTCAATACTTGTATTTACTTACAGCATATTCATTCATTTTCATGAATTTGACTAGGTACTCAAACTAGATCTAGGCATCAGGTATCAGGCTAGGTAACAGAGGCATCAGAGCTGGTCTTAGAATAAAGGTTACATCTCATTAGAGCCAACCCGGCATCCGACCAGCACCGCCTCGACGAATGTCCGAATAGGGGGTTGAAGGGGGGTGGAGAGCGCCTCATCGCAAGCGTGTGGGCAGCGAGTGGTCCACTCGCCGTCCGCGTGTGAGGCGATCTGAGCGCATATGGCCCATACAAATCCATATGAAGAATACTAACCGCTCGAGGCGAGGCGGTGCTGGTCGGGGGCCGGGTGGCTGTAATGAGCTGTGACCTTAATAATTACCTGAAAATAAAGAAAACAAATTAATGTATTTTGTCACCACACAATCTATGTAACATTGCAAATTACTACACTGCAAACCTCTGTTAATTCAACTGCCTTTTTCTAGTCTAGGCATATATGTAGTAAAAAAAAATCGTAGATATGTTTTGCCAAGTCTATTCTACTTGATTTCTAATTCTATACTCGTTATTTATACTTGTAAGAACAAATAAAAAAAGGAGGATGTTTGTATTTGTAGCAAAGTTACTTTTCGTCATCTGTATACATTTTTTTAACAAATATTAAACCGACTACAAAAAACTTGGAAATAAGTTTCTACTAGCTCCCCAGCACGAGCCAGCAGGAGTGATTGAGTAATAGTATGTAGGTGAGGTAGACGACTATAGTTCCACTCCTGCTGGCTCGTGCTGGGGCACAGACTTTCAAGCTAATAGATAATTATCTTTTCTTAAAAATGTTTTTTTGGAGTCGATTTTACTTGTTTATTAAAAAAATCTTTATTTCTTACTTTTGAGTGATTTCTTGCCAAAGTAAATCTCCCAACGATTCCATTAAGCCCAAACACGGCTTACTTAGTTACATAAATGACACAGTTCCATTTTTTTTAAGTCGGTTAAATTACCATAACCTTCTTTTAAATGTTAAATACTTTTCTGCGGCATAGAAACAGGTCGAACTGAGAACCTACTTTTTTGGAAGTCGGTTAAAATGTAGGGCAATACAAGTCCCGTAGGTTTGTGGTTGAAAACAACTAAATTCCGTTAAGTCAGTAGTAATATCAGCAAATACTTACACGGATACATTGTCTATTGAATATTCTTCAGTACTGTCGGAACCGCATAGCCATAGTCCGTTAGAACTTAGAACAGTAAAGCTACCTTATAGCATAACTGTACACAACCACTAAGTCATACGTAGAGAAAGAGACTAAAGACTTGACAGCAAAATCCATACTATGACCATACTAATATTGTAAATGCGAAAGTGTGTTTGTATGTTTGTGTGTTTGTCCGTCTTTCACGCCGTAATGGAGCGACGGATAGTCGTGATTTTTGGCATAGAGATAGTTTATGGGCCCGAGAGTGACATAGGCTATTTTAATATCCGGAAAAATGCACAGTTCCCGAGGGAACAGCGCACGATAACCGAATACCACGCGGGCGGAGCCGCGGGCAAAAGCTAGTAATATTATAAATGCGAAAGTACTTATGTGTTTGTATGTTTGTCCGTCTTTCACGTCGAAACGGAGCGACGGATCGACGTGATTTTTGGCATAGAGATAGTTTATGGGCAAGAGAGTGACATAGGCTACTTTTTATTGCGAAAAAATGCACAGTTCCCGAGAGAACAGCGCGCGATAACCGAACTCCACGCGGGCGAAGCCGCGGCCAAAGCTAGTAAAGTAATAAAACCAAACTTGTCGATTATTGTCGATGTCGATATTAATACTTTAAATAAAAATACAACATATGTACTTTAGTTTTCTGCTAACCTTAGCGGTCCCCCGACACCGACGACGCTTAGATAAAAAAATATTACTAGGTGCTTATACTAAATTAACTTCGGCTAATTTTGCGGGAAATCAGCATAGTCCCCGCGGGATAGGGATAAACGAATTGTTCGCAGATGAAGTCGCGGGCAACAGGTAGGTAGTGCATTATTATTTTTACTTTTTAGTTCTTTTTTCGGCGGCTTTTTTTTCGGGCGTTTTTTTATTTTTGCTGGCGTTTTTTTGTCGGGGGTTTTTAAATTTTTAATCTCTGCATCTATATTTCAGTTTGTATTTTCGTCATGAAAAACACTTTAATCGCAACACATCAAACGAAATCCATCATGGTAACGCTGCTTAAACTACTCAAGCAATCGAGATATAATTTGGTATACTGGGGGCCTACCACGCTCTCTTAATACGATTCAGTTTAGGCTCTAAACTGAACTGCTTCGCTATTTCGTACCACGACGTTACTTTTGCGATTCAGTTCAAGCACGGTTCAGCGACAGCGATGCAGACATTTTCATTCACTCACTTCAAGCGGTTTTCGTACCATGACGCTTAACTTGAGTGGGAATTGAATCGCTTCAGTGTCAAATTTAGCGATTCAGTATAAGTTACTCATTTGTCAATTATTTTGGACTTCTAAGTGTTTTACTTGGAATATTTTTTAAACTTCAACAACTTTTTAACTTTTATTCAGGTTTTATAACTTTTCATAGCTACTCCTCACGACATTGTGCTTCTTGACTCCTCATTGATAAAACTAATTTTTCAGTGAGAAAAGAGACTCGTGGATTAGTGACAGCGTAAACATTATTTGTAATCAGCACAACGGTTGCTAAGAATACGGAATGACATAGTGTTATGGTTTTCCAAAATAAAGAAGTTTTAGTATACAATATTTGGTTTGCATATAGCGGCATCCCTTTCGCGACTTAGCGTTTCAGTTTCGGACCAGAGACAATATCGGTTTTTCATTCACTTGTAAACCATTGAGACTCAGCTCTGAGAAATAAACATCGTGGTACCAATTTCGACGATTCAGTTTAGGAGCCTAAATTGAACTGCTCTGCGTTTGGATCGTTTATGAAAAAATCATGGTAGGCCCCCTGATAGTTTGAGACCCAGAGAAGGATATAGTACAGCTTTTAACCCGCAAAACTAATCCCAAACGTGATACATGCACATGCGTCAAGGGTTCGGTGCCTTCATCATATTAATATGTAAGCTAATTGAAGCCTAATTTAGCATTCAATGGTTGTTGTATGATGCCGGCTCGTGCCCATGGAGCACTTATAAAAAGAGTCGCCTTTAAACAGATCTTGTCTTGTTTTTTAACCCCCGACGCAAAAAGAGGGGTGTTATAAGTTTGACCGCTATGTGTGTCTGTCTGTGGCACCGTAGCTATAAACGGTTAGACCGATTTCGTGGGTTTTCCAATATTTTGTTGGTTAAGTTGTGTCTTTTTTTATATTCATTTTTTTCATATAATTTTATTAATGTTTAGTACCTGGGCGACCGAGCTTCGCTTTGTCAGAGATCAGACCAAACTAGATGGGATTGTTCATCCCCGAAAACCCTTGCATACGTCATTGAAATTGTTAATTGAAATAAATAAACATACAAGAATGATTTAAATGCGGGTTTTGTTCCGCGTACCTTGATTTTAGAGAAGATCGATATTTCGGCACAGTTGCATGCGCCATGATCACGAGACGACCAAGAAATCAAGAGATCAAGATACTCTGAACGAAATCCGAATTTAACTAATAAAAAAAAACCGGCCAAGAGCGTGTCGGACACGCCCAAAATAGGGTTCCGTAGCCATTACGAAAAAAATCAAGTAATATTATGTGCGTTATAATTATAACACAATTAAAACACTTACTACAGTCTTAAAATCTATTACCAGAAAAAGAGCGTATCTTCACGGCACTTTGTTGAGAAGCGCAGTTTTTTGGCAATAACTCAGAAACGGTATACCCGATCATGTTGAAACCAATTTTCGTTGAAAGTATTTATTAAGCGTTACCTTTCCATATTTTTGCAAATTTACAACTTTGAGGTCATACAAATATAATAGTTTTTACATAATCTGTAAACGTGGGTAGCGGTATACTAAAAATGGCTTTATTTGTGTGACGTCAAAGTTGAAAATTGACGGAAGGCACGCCCATCTGTCAAGTGTTAACTCGAATTAATCAAACTGTAAACCAGATTACATAGCTCATTTGCTTGTCATGTTTTTGGCAGCGAGGGAAAGCGGCCACCTCCTGTGATAGGTGCTCTGCGGTCATGTCCCGCGTCGAGCACTCCATGAATAAAAGTAGCTAAGGGATGCTTTGATTTGGGTCCCGTCCGCGATATTGGATGAGAAAAATGATTGCTTTTTAATAAATAACGATCCACAAGGTCGAGAGCGAACATCCTTATTTATCAGTCTGGTGGCTCGCGCACCGAGGGTTTCACTCTAATTTGTCGATATCTATCCATAGTACAAGCTTTGCTTAGTTTGGGACTAGCATGTGCATTCGAGGCACCCGTCACAACTGGAAGCCAGCAGTGAAGCTGTTTGGCTTTGACGATGGTGCTGCCCTTCCACACTCCGACTAACAGAATGACTTGACCATTTTTTCTTAGTTAATCAATTTATTAGTCTACCATTTTTATTTGTTATTACTTTCTAATGTATCTTTCTATGTATAGTTTATAGAATATGTGTAAATAAATTATATTTTATCTGAGGTCAATTGGTGCGAAGTGTCCCATGATATTTATTATTATATTATCTATGGATATTCAGTGTTAGTAGAGCCCATCTCTAAAGCTAAATGTACGCAGTGTGGGATCAATTTGAATTGGTTAATGACTAGGCCACGTCACGCCGTGTCACATTTAAATAAATAAATATCACGGGACAATTCACACCAATTGACCTAGTCCCAAAGTAAGCTTAGCAAAGCTTGTGTTACGGGTACTAAGCAACGGATAAATATAATTATATAGATAGATACATACTTAAATACATATTAAACACCCAAGACCCGAGAACAAACATTCGTATTATTCATACATATCTGCCTCGGCCGGGAATCGAACCCGGGACCTCAAGTTTCTCTAACCATTTGGCCATCCGGCCGTCAAAGGTGCTCAGCTCTAGTGTAGCGATCAATCTTGGTTGTTAATAACTTGTTATCCTCGCTTGGTCTGCGCTGCCGCCCGCAGGCCTAGATCCCCACTGCACCAGATGGAAGCAATGACCAGGAATAATCGGCGATGTGACCGATACTCCCTGATCCTTAGGGTTGTAACGAATAGCGGGTACGGTGGACTGCCTTTTCGCAACGTAACGTTTGGCAACCTGTTTCATTTCCAGAGGCCGGACAAATGGGTGTCATTACTCAAAATAACGTGGACATGACTCCAAAGATTAATTAATGAATTAATGATAATTAATAAGACTTCAATGGGATAATAAAAGAAAGATATCATACCTTTTTTGATTTCCTTCTTAAAAATACAATCATTTTTTTGACATTGACATTAATTAAATTTACTATGTGATTCTTTCATTCTTAAAAGCAATACTTAAAAGAAATCCTGATTTTGAAACTGTCATCAAATACTTAGAAGACAAAATAGACTCTGAAAACCATTGGCATAACGGATAACGGTATTCCCATTAAACTTCTTAAGTTTGCTCCGTTAACTTCAGTAGATTGCGAACGGAGTTTTTCAGCTCATAAGTATATTTTGGATGTGAAAAGGAACAAACTTACCCCTGAAAAATACTTTAGTAAATCTACACAATAAGTCTGTATTTAATTTATTGATTAATATTTTACGAAGTATACCAATTAAATTACAGGTAAAAATATTTAATTGATCTCTGGAGTCATGTCTATATTATTGCCAACAATGACATCCATTTGTCCGATCTCTGTATCATTTCGCAACTTTTCGTTTCGCAAACTCTAATATTGTAAATATTTCAGGAATTATTTCAGGGCCATCGTGTACCCTTAAGGTTAGGTTAGTCTTATAAAAACCCTGAAATATTTACAGTTTTACCCCCTTATTCATAAAACTTAACAAGCCTATGTTAACTAACAAATGCTTTGTCCTTTTCTAACAAATACAAATGTCTAAGTGACAGATAAGGACAAACGAATTTTAGCGGCATTTTAACTAAAATAGGTTTAATTGTCGTTTATGAATAAGGGGGTTAGAGTTTGCGAAACGAAAATTTGCGAAATGAAACAGGTTTGCAAACGTTACGTAGCGAAAAGGCAGTCCACCGTACCCGCTATTCGTTACGACCCTAAGGATCAGGGAGTATCGGTCACATCGCCGATTATTCCTGGTCATTGCTTCCATCTGGTGCAGTGGGGATCTAGGCCTGCGGGCGGCAGCGCAGACCAAGCGAGGATAACAAGTTATTAACAACCAAGATTGATCGCTACACTAGAGCTGAGCACCTTTGACGGCCGGATGGCCAAATGGTTAGAGAAACTTGAGGTCCCGGGTTCGATTCCCGGCCGAGGCAGATATGTATGAATGATACGAATGTTTGTTCTCGGGTATTGGGTGTTTAATATGTATTTAAGTATGTATCTATCTTTTCTGTCGACGCAACATAGATGTCGCTAGTGCTGCTGTTTAAGTAGCAAAGTAGAAATAAGCAACCTGAGATATGTATGCATAGGAAAAATTCGTATCTAGATTCCTGTCCAGCAGTGGTGTAGGGGTTATAGCACGCAGCACGGAATGCTGAGGACCTGGGTTCGATTCCCAGTGCTGGTCTCTTTTTCTGGTTTTTCTGTGCATTCATGTCTCATTTTGTATTTTCGATATGGTTTCACGAGATACCCGTAAAAGTACCTAACAAATTTGGAGTTGAAATAAAAAAATACAAAAAGAATCCAAAAAACCAATCATAAAACCGTAATAACAAAATTAAATAACAAAGTAACAGTTCTTCTTCTTCTGTTTTAAAATATGGCTTTTTTGTCCTTATTAATACGACAATTTCGCCAGTGTCAAGGTAAACTCTCTTTGAGAGGGACGTTGTACGGTGATTGTAGTTTTTGCAACTTGATAGTAAAATTCCAGAAACCACGTGGAGACCACTTGCGCATTAAGCAGAGCAATATAGGATTTTGGGATCACTGTTCACTGTTAATCGCCGCATAAAACACTATCAAAATTATACTTCAACTAGCCAAAGAAACAGAAATAGCAAAATTAGATATTGTCTACATCCGCCATCTTCGAATGCTACAAATCGACTCAAGTAACAGTTCAAAACATCAAACAATACAAAACACTCGATACAAATGACAGATGATGCGAGTCAAACGATTCGACAAGATTGTGCAATCGATTCGGTCGATAAGCAAAGTCAAGCTCTATTGAAGTAGAGTTCCGTTTTACGCGATGAAAGTTGACGAGTTTTTAAAAATTATTGGCCTGAAACGTTCATGGCGTGGAATGGAAAGAAACGCAAGTGTCACCGTACCCTTCCTATCCGAAAAGTACTATAGTGGGCGTAGTCTAATAAGTACTTCTTGGTTTCGATACAAAGAATATATTTTAGCCTGACACGCTGCTAATACGGCCATGGTTTGATACGGTGTAATGTTTAGAATAGAGACCTTTACTGTATGTGACAAGGTTATGTATTTTTAATTTCGATTAAATAAAATTGACTAAAGGAAGGCTTCCCTTAGTTAGTTTTTGGTAACACAACACAAATATTACGTAATTTGTTTTCTTGTAAAGCATTACGCGTTACAGGGGCAAAGGGGGGGGGGGTTGGAACAACAAGTTATGTCACTGTTTTTTTATAAAATGTTCATAATATTACTAGGTAGGTTTGAAGAGGTAACACACAAACAGATTTACAAACATTTATAATATTATAGTGGGATTGTATGGACAATTGTACATAAAGGTTTTTTCTATCTGCTTTTGCCTCCGCGTCGATAAATGTGTGGGGAGACCCTTAGCTCCCTCTTAGGACTGCGGGACCCTAAAATCTGTCTACCCTAAAATCTCTATATAAAACTTAACTTATTGTTTCAAAACAACCTCTACACAGATTTGAAGCTAAATATTTCAAGTTACAAAATTACCATTCCTACAAACGAAATTGAGTCGTTCCCCATTTAAAATTAGGTTTGTTTCAGAACAAACTCTTAGAATAAAGTGGGCAATGTATGGATTTAATTATAGAGTGTTATTGGAATACCGACTTTGTCCCGATGGAATAAAGGTTGTTTCGGAGTGACGTTCGTGTAATGAGTTTGTATTTATTGTTGCAAAAGGAAGGTTTTTGTTTGAGAAAGTAATTAATGCTTTAAGTTTTAATTAAAGACGAAAGACAATTTTATTTGCGAGACATTTGGATACTGAAGGATAGATCGATGAAACTACTATTAAATTAAAATAACTAAAACTAAAACTAAAACTTTAATTACAAAAGAGAGGTGGGCCTCTTGGCATGGTGCCCATCACGCAAGCAGCATTCTCGCCTTGAACTGCGATTGAGATTCTTTGCGCGGTAAAGCTGCCGGCGCGAGGGTTGCCTGTTGCCTCCCTTAACCTATTGCTGAGCTCCCTCTGTAGCTCCAGCGCACCCTTACCCCAAGGACCTAGTCTCTCGACGCCGAAAGCAAAGAAATTATATTGGGCGCCGAGACAGCTATATTTTGTGACCTTGAGGCGTTCCCGGGCGTCTGCCGCCGCCCCCGCACATTTGGTAGTTGCTGGTAGGTAGGACGCCGCCAGGGTATCTGTACAGGTAGCGTCCCACACCAGCGCACGGCCAGTCTTCCAGGGTATCAACGACATTCCGTCAGGGCGCTTGCCATCGCTCCGTACAATCTGGGGCTCCAGAGCAGCGGGAACGTTGGCACTAACGAGCGCCCTTCTGAGAATGTCGTTAGCCGCGTATCCATTAGAGCAGCCTCAGGCCGAGCACCGCGAGCCGAGCCATATTTTGTCGGTTTTTTGGCCGTGCTCAAAGGAGCCTCAGTCTGAGCCGTGCCTTTGGCAGCGTCTCCACTTGCGCGGCCCGAGGCTGCCTCTAGTGGATACGCGGCTGTTGGGAGCGGCGTGGCGGGACAGGCGGCCGGCGCCCGAGGAGCAGGAGAGGCCATGGAGAGTCTCTATTGGTTCTTGACATACAAATTCCTCCCAACACATCCTAGCACATCTCGAACGTCAAAATCAATTATTAATATTATCAAGCCCTACTACGAAGTGCAAAATTCCAACATCGTATCTTACCTTTCCGCTAACGCTAATATAATTTAATACGGGAGTGAGAGGGACGGTACAGTCACCAGCACCAACACCTGACACAACAAGCGTGCATAAATATCTGATACGACTCTATTTCTAGGGCCGGAAGGACGTATCAGATATTTTTGCACGCTCCGCTGTGGCAGATCTTAATGCTGGTGACTGTACGACACGAACTTATTTTAGAATTTCATAGTAGCCCCCCAGAAACGAAAATGTAGTCGTCACATCCAGCTGAAACGCGATAACTCTGTGAATGAAGCCATATCACTTCGTAGCTGTATGTATGTATGTATGATACGTAATCCCGAAGCCATACCTCAAGGCGATGCGTGGATAAGACGAAAATAAGTACACTTAGGGGCTGTTTCACCATCCATTGATTAGTGTTAACTGGCGGTTAGGTGTGATGCCGTCTCTATTTGTTTTGTTCGAATAGACGGAGACGGCATCACATTTAACCGTCGGTTAACGCTAATCAATGGATGGTGAAACAGCCCCTTAGAATTATAATGCATCAATTGAACTGAGAACATTCAATGAAACTGAGGAGGTTATTGCAGGCAGCCTGTAATTAAATTTACACACATATACACACGCGCACACACACATACACACACACACACACACACACACACACACGCCCACTTTAGGTTAAGAATTTGCTTTGTGTCAACTTAGTATTAAGTAGTTCAATTACTTAAGTAACTGCTGTAAATTGAAAATTCTCTGGTCTCCGCGATACAGGCCCAGAGTCTAGTGCGGAGTCCGCCGATGAATCTAAATTGTAACCTTGTTATATTTCAAATAAATTCTTTCTTTCTTTCTTCTTCTTTAATTAGTTTTTGACGGGAACGTGTTGGTGAAAATCCTGGTTGGTGTTGGTGAAACACCTGCACACACGTACCTAAGTACGTATGGCAACATTTGACAACTGACAGCTGTCAGTCCGAGCTCTTTGCTTTTAATCAAACAGACCAAGGCGCAAAACCTATTAAACCCGCGAAACGTGTGGTTTGCCGAAATAAAGTTTCATTTTATTTTTACAATAAAATGGAAAGTGAAAAAAATATCTATCTACAGGTATAATATCAGGATCATCCCAGAAAACTTAAGGTGACCAATTACGCGACCGGTAAAGCAGGTGCTCGGGTGGCACCGGCGGCCATCTTTAAACAAAGGACACGCGACACCGGACGCGTAACTCGACGCACGCGCCGAGGCTGCGGCCACTCGCGCATATTGCTTTACAGAAACGACCAAAATGATGACTATGGAACAGGTAGGTACATACACAACAAGGTAAATAAGCGCAAAGCTGATAAGACGTCGAAGGCAAATTTAGACCAGGGCCCTATTCCACCAACGTGACAATTGTCTGTGACAATCATGTTGTGAAATATATTTATATTTTTTTCTAGTCGTCATTTATTTTATTTATTTATTATTCAATTTGTTTACACGGCATTACAGCGAACCAATACACCGAGAAACCATGTTACTTAATAAACTACACTATCAACTAATAACAATTATAATATAAATTACAATAACAATATTAACAGAATAGCAGAAACAAATAACACTTCAAATGACAATTATACGCGTACCAAACGTAAAAAATATATCAAATTAAACAAAGTAAGAAATAAAAGATCAGATTTCATATCTATTGTCAAGAAGACATTAATATAGTAAGGCGTATTATAAGTTAATGATTATATCATGGACGGGGATATTTGGAAATAATTCCGATCCGCATTAGCGGTCCTTCAAATAGCGAACCTACTGTGTTAAAAATAAAGTTGTTAAATACTTGTAATTTATAGATAGCATTAAAAAATATTGTAAATCTGTTAATAAAAAATATACCTCGTTGAGTTTCTTGCCGGATTCTTCTCAACAGAGGTTTTTCCGAACCGGTGGTAGATTTTTTTGACATTCATAGTGCTTGTTATGGCTATTGAATAAAGATATTTGACCTTGACTTTGACTTTGAAAACCGGTCAAGTGCGAGTCAGACTCGCGCACGAAGGGTTCCGTACCGTTATCGATACAACATTAGACATTAGCAAAAAAACGGCAATAAAATCAAGTTTGGTGTAAGGGAGCCCCGTAAATATTTATTTTATTTTCATTTATTTATTTTTTAATGTGATAATACAACTAAAAATTCTGTGAATATTAGTAGATACCTGTTGCGTTGCCGTTATTAGTATCAATCAAAAAACGGCAAAACAATCACGTTTATTGTATGGGAGCCCTTTTAAATATTTATTTTATTCTGTTTTTAGTATTTGTTGTTATAGCGGCCACAATAATACATAATCTGTGAAAATTTCAAGTGTCTAACTATTACGACTCAAGAGATAGAGCCCTGTGACAGACGGACGGACAGACAGCGGAGTCTCAGCAATAGGGTTCCGTTGGACCCTAAAAGTACTGTTCCATCTGACTGCGACGTTACTGAATTGGAAATATTCATCGCGTTTAAATACGAAGCCGTGGTGGCCTAGTGGTTTGACCTATCGCCTCTCAAGCAGAGGGTCGTGGGTTCAGACCCCGGCTCGTACCTCTGAGTTTTTCGAAATTCATGTGCGGAATTACATTTGAAATTTACCACGAGCTATGCGGTGAAGGAAAACATCGTGAGGAAACCTGCACAAACCTGCGAAGCAATTCAATGGTGTGTGTGAAGTTCCCAATCCGCACTGGGCCCGCGTGGGAACTATGGCCCAAGCCCTCTTGTTCTGAGAGGAGGCCTGTGCCCAGCAGTGGGACGTATATAGGCTGGGATATAAATACAAATGGCAGTAATATCGTTTAAAGTCAAATCCCCATAACTTCGCATGTCGGCACCAGCTGCGGTTGGCGGTTGCTGGGATATAGCTTCGTCGATATTTACTGCGACAAGACAAAATGTGCTGCGACGGAGAATACCAAGGTGATAGCAGTGCGTCACACCAACAGAGGAGCTCCCACTGCCGACGTAGTCAGGTTTTTAGGGTTCCGTAGTCAATTAGGAACCCTTATAGTTTCGCCATGTCTGTCGGTCTGTCTGTCCGCGGCTAAGCTCAGAGACCGTTAGTACTAGGAAGCTGTAATTTGGCGTCAATATATATATCAGACACGCCGACAAAGTGGTAATATAAAAAAAAAATATTTTTAGGGGACGTAAAGTGGAGTTGATTTTTTTTCTTGACTAACCCTATTATATACCTTCCGCCGCCTAACTTTGCCTAAAAGTTCATTGCCCCGACTAGTACCACAAAAACTATAAAGGTATAATTCCAATAATTGAATAGGCACTATACCGTTAGGCGATTCGAACACAATCCGGGAGTAACGTAAAGACGTCGCATAAAAAATGTATCTCAAAAATGCGTCAAAACTGAGTATTAAGTAATGAACTTTAAGGCAGATTTATATGGAGCGTGGTATAGTGTGGGGTATCGTTGGATAGGCTTAAAACCATTGGGGGGTTGCTAAGACGATTTTTCTATTCAGTGATCTGTTTGCAAAATATTCAACTTGAAAGTGCAAATTTTCATTAAAATCGAGCGTCCCCCTACCCCTCTAAAATCTAAACTGTTGGGTGGAAAAAATTGAAAAAATACAGGATGGTAGTACATAAAATTTTCAAGGAAAACTAAAACGGCTAAGTTTGCTTCAGAATTATTAGTAGTTTAAAAGCAAATAGCACCCTAAGGTATAAAATATACCTAAACTTGGAAGATTCCGTATAAAATACGAAATCCTTAGAAAAATATTACTTGATTTTTATACCACTTTTATAACACTTATCTAAAAATAATAAGACATAATTGTGAACTAAAATTATACTTTGTAACTGGTATGATGCTAAGATTAGTAAACGATACGGATTAATTATTTCCAGAATACAAGGATTAGGTAGTATTAATTAACAACTCCATGTTAATTCTCGCAATGCATACATAAATTAACCCCGCATATTCCTATCATTGATCGTAAGTGTATCTAATGCCCCATTGGCAACACTGGTTGCTATAATGGTCGCCTCTGGTCAACAAACCATTCGTAATGTGAATGTACTACGCCGTAGACCCTCTACGCGCTACGCGACCGCTACGAGCTACGAGTTTGTTCAGCGATATTATCACTAGCTACCCGCCCTGGCTTTGCACACAGTACTTATACATTATGCCTATCTAATTTATTAAAAGTGTAAACAAACCGATTTCATCAAAATTCTTGTAGAAACATTTATCTATAATTCGTGTCTTTTAACTAGATGTGTAATCACTTTTTTCACCAAAATTCACTTGATTTCAATATTTATTTTTCATTTGAAAAATCTTCGTCAAAAACTGTCATTATTTCTTGATTGAAACATGTGTATAATCCAAAAAAGGTAGTAGCATAGACTAGCGTAGAGATGGTAGAAAATTTGACATTTTAAAAATCGATTAATGCGCGGATGAATACCGTAAACTGCTTCAACTTAGGCTTCTGGCCCCAACATTGCCTGATTCGATTTAGAGTCGATAACTTAGCACTCTTATAAGTTTTAAGCTTTTATCTACACGGGAATTATTATTACGGGGGGATAAAAGTTTAAAAACCTAGAAGGGTGCTAGTTATCGACTCCAAATTGAAACAGGCAATGTTGGGGCCAGAGGGCAAAGTTGAAGCAGTTCACGGTAAGCGATTTTTATTTACTTTCCTTAAAATTAAAAAATAGTTACTGCTTTTACAATTGAATAAACCATCTTTGGAATCAAATCAAGTATTGTAAATAATAAAATAGACAAAAATACTTTGATCTATTCAATTAATAAATTAAACGATTTACTGAACAGATTAATTATTTTGCAATGGGTCCTAGGTTTTCACATCATTGAATGTCTGTGGTCGGATAAATGGCGTCTTTGTTTACGCTTTTCATAAATTGGATTGAAATACAATATACGAAGAACACATATAGTCAAGGTCATAAACTTATGAGCAAAAATTTGATCAAAAATATCTGAACACGACTATTGTTAACGGCGTAGAATCGTGTTCAGTTTAGATATTTTTGATCCAATTTTTGCTCACAAGTTTATACAGTAATACGGTCAATTGATTTTATTTATAATTAATTATCACAATTCTTGATTATGTTTTTACCAGTAAGAGCTAGGCCACTAGTGTCTTTAAGAGAATTAACTTCATTAGATCTAATTGTATTTAATTTACCTATTTTGACGAAATATGAATTTGAATTTGACCTGTACATTGTCCCCTTAAAGTTAACGGCAATCAAAAATAACACGGTGTATAGAATATTGTTTTCTATAGACCGAGACATCTATAGAATAGATTAGATATCTTCTTCTCTATTCAGACAGACAGAAGAACAGCGACAAAGCACATACCTTCAAATCCGAACGAATCTCAAGCGCGCAAACAAAAGAAAGAAGGTGTAAGCACTATGTCCCTTTAAAATATGGCTTTACCGAGATAAGCCACGTCTGCCGATAGTCAATAGGCCTCTTCACGCCACTTGAGGGCTTAAATCCTGAGCGCTGAACAGCCCTTGATTTTAGGGGTTTTGAACATGCTGGGTCGCGGTTTTTAAATAAAGGGTGTTAGAAGGCACACTCTTATTTACCTTACTAGCATTTCCCGCGGCGTCGTCCGCGTGGTATTCGGTTATCGCGCGCTGTTCCCTCGGGAACTGTGCATTTTCCGGGATAAAAAGTAGTCTATGTCACTCTCTGGCCCATAAACTATCTCTATGCCAAAAATCACGTCGATTCGTACCAAAATTTTCATTTTTTTCGGCATATCACGATGTGCCCGGTATAGAGCTAGGAATATCGACGAATGCGTTGCACTAATCGTGATATGCCTGGCCAACTTTTAGGCATATTATGAAATGGCGCCATTTCACGATATGCCTAGGAATTTCGTGATCTGGCGGGCGGAATTTACGATCAACCGCCGACATTATATAGGTACGTCCCACTGCTCGGCCTAGGATTCGGAATAAACTTTTTTTTAAATCTCGCCTCATATTTGTGAACGTCCTCTAATGATAACCATTACTCAAATGTCATTTACTGAGATCTTAATCGTTTTCATAGCCAGACAGACAGACAGCAATAAAAGATAATGTACGTAAAAAACAGTATGTGTGAGCCATGTGAGCGCAAAATTTAGTTTCATGAGTTACCATAAGTGTGAAAATCGATTCTAATTCACTTTAAATTCACCTATCAAACGGAAAGTTTAATTTTTTGTAAGAATCATTGTTATAATGAACAAGGCACTATTTTTACAAGCTATTATTTAGTTTCACCTGTCCCGTTGTCTGTCTGTCTGTAATCAAATCTTGCAAGTTGAATTCGAACAACTTCCAATAATCTGGTAGTGACATCCTTGTAGTCTGGCCAGGGTCGTCTCCACAGGACGGAACTCTTCATCGGCTTTTGGCAATGGTTTTTTTTTTAAATAATAGATGTACTTAATTGGACTAAATTAAGTAAGTTATGAAGAGAATTAATGAATCGCCATTATTTTAAAAAAAGTATAAAAAATACTGAAACCCTCACTAATTACTTGGTTTAATATAAATAAAAGAACTATTGTAAAAAGTATTTGTATGGATATACTTACCTATTTATATAGATAAAATTTTTTTTTGTTAGACTTAGTCAACCATGTACCATCAGCCAAATGAATAAGTGGTCTATTAATTTTTAAACAAGTTCCTATCAAGTGACTACGTCGCTGAAGTCGAACAATCAAGTTGACAGACACGTCTATTGGTTTTGTTTTTTGAGGACATGCAAACGATCATCAACTTTAGAGTGGTAAACCACATTATATGTGGCTGTTGGTACAGTCAAGTTCATAAACTTGTGAGCAAATTATGATTAGTTTTTTGGAGTCTTTTTGTATTTTTTATTTCAACTCTAAATTTGTTACTTTTACGGGTATCCCGTGAAACCATATCGAAAATATTAACTGAGACTGGATGCACAGAATAACCAGAAAAAGAGACCAGCGCTGGGAATCGAACCCAGGTCCTCAGCAATCCGTGCTGCGTGCTATAACCCCTTGGACAGGAAACTAGACACGAATTTCTCTTGTCTGGGTGAGCGGTTAGTTCCGAAAGAGTGTGACGTGTGACGAAACATAGATGTCGCTAGTGCTGCTGCTTAAGTAGCGTAGTAGAAATAAGCAACCTGAAATATGTATGCATAGGAAAAATTCGTGTCTAGATTTCTGTCAGCGGTGGTGTAGCACGCAGCACGGATTGCTGAGGACCTGGGTTAATGGCGTAGAAGCATGTTCAGATATTTTGATCAATTTTTTGCTCAAGTTTCGACCTCGACTCGAGTCGAGTCGAACTCGACTGTATAGGCCTCTTGGCTGAAAGGAGTTTCTTTCGAGAACCAATGGTGCCGGCTCGCGGCCGATAGACGTATAAAGCAAAGAATGTTGATATGCGCCCGCGCTCGCAGGAGCGCCGAGGGGAGCTGTAATGGTTCCAAATAATCCTCTAAAACAGCTAAAACTCCAGGGTTTATTGCTCTTACAATTACCTACGACGAGTGGATGAACTGTGAATCTGTAATTTTAAGTTCACGAAAAGCTTTGAGACTGCATTCGGATTTTTATGTGAAGATATGTTTAATGAGATCTTTTACTCTTGTATACATTATCATTTTTTATTTTTTAGGGCCGTAGGTTCGAACCCCGGCTCGCACCTCTGAGTTTTTCGAAATTCGTGTGCGGAATTACATTTGAAATTTACCACGAGCTTTGCGGTGAAGGAAAACATCGTGAGGAAACCTGCAGAACCTGCGAAGAAATTCAATGGTGTCTGTGAAGTTCCCAATCCGCACTGGGTCCGCGTGGGAACTACGGCCCTAGCCCTCTCATTCTGATAGAAGGCCTGTGCCAGCAGTGCGACGTATATAGGCTGGATGATGATGAGTATACCAAAATTGAAAATACAAACTGAAATATAGATGCACAGAAAAAACAGAAAAATAAGACCATCACTGGGAATCGAACCCAGGTCCTCGGTAATCCGTACCGCGTGCTATACGCTACACCACTGATGGTCAACGGTACCGACACGAATTTCCCTATGCACCTCATATCTCAGCTTGTGTTTCTTACTTAGTCACTTAAGCAGCGACGCTAGCGACATCTATGCCGTAGCCCTCAGACTTTTCGGCATTCCATTGGAACTAACCGCTCACCCGGACAAGAGATATCGTTTCTAAGCAATCAAATTAAGATTGGTTTTTTGGAATCTTTTGTATTTTTATTTCAATTCCAAATTTTTACTTTTACGGTCATCCGTAAAACCGAAATTGAAAATACAAACTGAAATATAGATGCACAGAAAAAAACAGAAAAATAAGACCATCACTGGGATCGAACCCAGGTCCTCGGTAATCCGTACCGCGTGCTATACCGCTACACCACATATATGAGATATGAGGTGCATAGGGAAATTCGTGTCGGTACCGTTGACCATCAGTGGTGTAGCGGTATAGCACGCGGTACGGATTACCGAGGACCTGGGTTCGATTCCCAGTGATGGTCTTATTTTTCTGTTTTTCTGTGCATCTATATTTCAGTTTGTATTTTCAATTTCGGTTTTACGGGATGACCGTAAAAGTAAAAATTTGGAATTGAAATAAAAAATACAAAAGATTCCAAAAAAACATCTTAATTTGAGTATACCAAATTTCAAGTCAATCTGACCACGGTAGGTAAATGGATCAAAACGTGCAAGATTTTAAACAAACAAAAAAAAACTTAAATATAAGCTTATAATAAATGTAAACTGTCAATTTTTTTCCATTCTAATGGCACTACCCGCAATATCTATAAAATCTGTACAAGATCCACTCCACTCTAAACCTAACCTAACCTTCACTCCGTCTTATAATATTCCACTCGTATTACACCGTCGCACGCGCACGGGAGCCGACCTCGCGGTATTAATACGCGCTCCGCGGTGTGAGCGCGTGACCGACAGTTTGGCAGCCACGGAAGACAGATGGCGGTGTCGGACGTTGGCACGGTAATTAGAATTCAATTTGGTAAGGTTTGGAAATAATTACGACTTAAAAATATTGTTTTTATCATCATCATCATCATCGGCCTATCTTAGTCCACTAGCTGGATAAAGAACTCTCGGAGGCTAAGTTGTTTTTAAAGAGGTAGGACGCTGCTGCAGGACCGGGGATTAGGCTCTCGCTCCGAGTCGTTCTTGATGCAAAGGCTATCTATCGCCGTTCAACGCGGGAAGCGTGTTGGGTACCTTTGCGCCAGGAACGATTCGAGGCGGTCTCTTTTTATAATATAAGGCACTTGTCCCACCGCCGACGATGAGCGAGAAGCGAGCAGAGCGAGTAACTAGAAACGAGTAGGCGAGCAGTGAAAAGCGAGTGTTCGAGCACGACGGGCGATTACTCGCTCCACTCGCTCGAGCCGGGCGGCCGCCAAGCTAACAGCGCTGAGCGAGTATCGCTGAGCTAGTTTTATAGCTCAGCGAGTTTTATAGCTCTTGTCGCTACGACAAAAGATGTAAGAGTGAGTTCTCGCCGGCAGTGTGAACCGCCAGCGATCAACTATTAATATATGTGTCTCTTTTACTCACACAGGATCTTATATCTTTTGTTCGTTTCTTGAGCGAGAAAATAGTCGATAGCCAATCGTTTCCTCGCCGGCGGTGAGACAACTGCCTAAAAATATTATTTAAGTTAGCTAGTAGATTTATTATTTAGTAGTATGTAGCTCTTAGGTATATGATTGTATTTTCTATAAGTTTATATTTTTAAATAAATCAATTCCGTATAAGAAATGTTAATGTTTAGATAGTTTAATGGGGGAATTTCAAAATTGAAGACACTAATTGACGTTGTTTTGTTTACATTTAGTTAAATACCTATATCCAAACCAGGTATAGTCCCAAACTAAGCAAAGCTTGTTGTGGATACTAGGAGTATCTATAGGCAACAGAGAAACATACTGTTATAGATAAATACATACGAGTATTAAACATACAAGACTTGAGAACAAACAAAAATAAAGAATGTAGGTAACTAAACTATAGAATGTAACTAAGAGATCACAAGTGCAGAAGTTCCACCAGAATCTAATTCAGAAACGACGTAATTCCGCACAATTAGTTACGTCGTAAGTTACGCGCGTAACTCGTACGGGAGATATTACGCGTATTTACGGCCCTCTGTTCGAGGTACCGCTACTCGTGCTGTCTGTGTGTACCTGGAACAAGACATAAACATTGAAAGTTACGTTTTGACAGATTTTAAAATATACAATTTATTTTTATAACAAATCAAAATAACTAAACAGACCAAAATTTTACAAAACAAAATTACAAATAAAAAATACCCTGGAGATCGGCCACTTGGGGCGTCGTCCCAAGGACGGAGGCCGCATTGCCCCTCTGCACCGCCGAACTTAGGCGCTGGGCAAAGAAAGTACTAGCCTCTATGGTCGCCTGCGACGCCGAAGAGCTTGTCCGACACTTCTTTTAAAAACCTTTTTTGTGTCGGATGACCATGGGCCCAAAGATTCTATTGCAAGTGCCGCAAATATGTAGTTGTTCGAAAGAAATGCATATTTGCGACACTTAATAGTTTGGGCCTGCTCTGCGGCGGACCCAGGGTTCCGTGCAGAACCGTTAACGTGGGACGGAGCCAATGTGTCTACACAGGTGACGTCCCACGCTAAGGGGCGGCCCAGACACCAAGGCACCAAAGTACAACCATCGGGCCTCTTTCCGTCGGTGGTAGAGAGACCCGAAGGTTCCAATGTCGTGGGCACAGAGGCAGTGGAGAGAGCCCGGATGATACGTAACATTACGTTACGTTTTTGATTTAAGGGGATCCCATGTCCCAATGACCTTCGATCTGAATTCCTTAGTTTTCCAATGTTTTTTGTAGCTTATTATATTAACAACAACGGCTTTAAGCAATATAGTACCGTCTTTACTTCAAAGTTCATTGTTTTCGAGATGTTTGGCATCAAAGTTGAACAATTTTAGGCCAAAAAACTGGTTTTCTGGCCATAACTTTTATGTTAATTAGTTTCAAATGAAAACCCTCGTCCAGTTTTTAGAGACGTCAAAGACGAACCCAAATATGTAGATTTCGTATATGATAGATCTTTCACGTCAATAGAGATACGAAATATATGTTTTTTAAGTATTCATTTTTTTCAAAATCCAGTAGACAAAAATGGAGATAAAAGATTGGAGAACCGATAGCCGTTTGACTTATAATTCTATCTGTAGTGCAAAAGTAGGAGATACGATTCAAAACTTGTCATAAATCGATGAAAACCTCGGGTAGCCCCTTAAAATAGTATTACAAATGTAACTTAGTACAACATAATGTTTTCCGTTGTATTTTATCGGATAAGTTAGATAGCTTCAGTACCCATTGTACAGCCGCATATTGTTTTAGGGTTCCGTACCCAAAGATTAAAAACGGAAACCCTATTATTAAGACTTCGCTGTCCGTCCGTCTGTCACCAGGCTGTATCTCATGAACCGTTATAGTTAGACACTTGAAATTTTCACAGATTATGTATAACTGTGGCCGCTATAACAACAAATACTAAAAACAGAATCAAATTTATATTTAAGGGGGCTCCCATACAACAAACGTGATATTTTGCCGTTTTTTGCTAATGTCTAATGGATGTTGTACTCGTGTAGATGGTACGGAATCCTTCGTGCGCACCTGGCCGGTTTTTTTTTTACTTTTGACAAGCATTTACTGGAGCGTTCCCAGAATGATCGCGTAAATGTTCGTAACAATGTTCGCCTCCATGCTTGGCTCTATTCGTTATTCAGTTCGAGAAATTTTGTACCACCTTCCCACTAATATTATAAAAGCGAAAGTTTGTAAGTCTGTTTGCTTGTTACTTCATAACGTCTAAACCGCTGAACCGATTTAGATGATATTCGGTATACAGGTAATTTGAGTCCCAGGTAAGGACAAAGTAGTATAGTTTGATCCCGGAAAATTGCAGTTCCCGTGGGATAGCGATAAACGAATTGTACGCGGAAAGTCGCGGATAACATGCTAGTATTACGGTATGTGACTATTTTTTATGTTTTATAAACCAAAACTACACAATGCCTGTTATCGAATAGAGAAACAATTTGTAAGCTACCTTTAAAAAAAAGGTTTGAATTTATAGATTAGACAGAGAAAGACATTGCATGTGACGTCACACGCAAGTAGCGCCATACTTATTACATAGAGAAAAGTGTTTGAGAAAGAGTCAGGTATATAGGTTTTTCAAAAAATCACTATAAATTCAATTTTCAACTAATTTTAGTTTTCTCTTCGCCAAACACTGTCTAAATATCTATATTTTCATAATAATATATTAAACATGGCAAATTCACTTGTCAAATACCGTATTCTCTATCATTTCCTCTCTGTGCCACAAACGTACAATATACTATTAATAGCTCTAGATATTTGTAGACGGACTGATAAATAAACCGTCCGTCATCTAAAGATGTCTCGATAGCAAATCGGCGCGATGTGGAGCGGATATGCAGAATTAACTACGTGATCTGCCAAAGATTCCGCGGAGTTATTAGTTTGATCTATATTAGAAACGTTTTAAGAAGTAATATTATTTTTACTACTTTTTTGTCTGTCGAATAGTCGGCTGCCAACGAGTTTCCGCAGTAGAACTAAGGTTACCGACATAGCCCGAAGAATTGCGAAACTAAAGTGGCAGTGGGCGGGGCACATTGCTCGCAGGACTGATGGCCGATGGGGCCAGAAGGTTCTCGAATGGCGTCCGCGTACGGGAGACGAGCTGTCGGTAGGCCTCCAACAAGATGGAGCGACGACCTGGTTAAGATCGCGGGATCGCGGTGGATGCGAAAAGCACAAGACCGGTCTGAGTGGAGAGCCTTGGGGGAGGCCTATGTCCAGCAGTGGACGTCTTTCGGCTGACATGATGATGATGATGATGAACGAGTTTCCGATCGACTTGACTCTTTGGCGCTGCGTAGAGATGTAGCTTCACTGTGCATCCTCTATCGCATGTACAACGGGGAGTGCTCCGAGGAGTTATTCGGGTTGATCCCTGCCGCATCCTTTCGCCACCGACCTACGCGACAACACTTCCATCCTCACCATTTAGATGGTTGGCAGTCCTCTACTGTGCGTTTTTCCAGAAATTTCCTGCCTCGCACAGCAAAACTCTGGAATGAACTATCGCCTGCGGTATTCCCGGACCGATATGACCTTCAAGTTTTCAAGAAAAGAGCGTACTCCTACCTTAAAGGCCGGCAACGCACTTGTGACTCTTCTGGTGTTGCAGGTGTCCATGGGCGACGGTAATCGCTTACCATCAGGCGATCCGCCTGCTCGTTTGCCCCCTATACCATAAAAAAAGGACCGATGAACGGTGGAACAGACGAGTCCTCGAATGGAGACCACGGACGGGAAAACGTTGTGTAGGGCGTCCTGAGGCACGGTGGACGGATGACCTTAAGAGGGCCGCTGGCGGCGGATGGATGCGAGGGGCTGGAGACAGTGTTGTGGCGCGCCATGGAAGAGGCCTATGTCCAGCAGTGGACTGCTGTAGGCTGATGATGATGATGATGATTTTTACTAACCTTTAAATACTGATTTTTAGGGTTCTGTAGTCAAAATGACAAAAATTCGAAATTCAAAAATTCTAAACGTTTACCCTGCTAGTATTTCGCAAAAGGCTCTTTTCATGTCACCTTTTTAGGGTTCCGTAGTCAACTAGGAACCCTTATAGTTTCGCCATGTCTGTCTGTCTGTCGTCCGCGGCTATGCTCAGAGACCGTTAGTACTAGAAAGCTGTAATTTGGCATAAATAATACATATCAGTCACGCCGACAAAAAACAAAAAAAAACCTTTTTTTAGGGTACCTCCCATAGACGTAAAGTGGGGGTGGTTTTTTTTCTCCACTAACCCTGTATTGGGTATCGTTGGATATGTCTTTTAAAACCATTGGGGGTTGCTAAAACGATTTTTCTATTCAGTGATCTCTTTGCGAAATATTACATGTAAATTGCAGTATAAAATTAAAGAAAAAAATTACATAAAAAGCTAAATCCGCACTGGGCTTGCGTGGAACTACTGCCCAAGCCCTCTCATTCTCAGAGGAGGCCTGTGTCCTGCACTGGGAGTTATAGGTCGAGATGAAGATGATGTTTTTCAAAGGAATGGTTGTGATAAGGACTTTACGTATGTTTTGTGGAACGCGTCGGCCACTTGCAGTCAAAGCGAGAACTGGCAACGTCTGTGACAGACAGACGAGCCGCGTCAACCCAAATGTACATTAATTGGGGGGGTATAATTAGTACCGCTGTAAATCAGCGCACCTGCTGTACAGTCGCCGAGATAAGCGTCAAGTCATAACTAATGTGTTGGTACGTCACGCTGGGCATTATTTAATCCTATACTATAATAGTGGATTGTTCAACAAGGGACTAAAACAAGCCATAATGACACGAGATGTTTAGCCACCCGAGTAGAGCGAGGGTGGCTATAGTTCGAGTGTCATTATGGTTGTTTAGTCTCGCGTTAAAAAACTCTAAGTGCTTTATACTATGAATGCGAGGAAAACCAGCGACGCTCTGTTCAAAATTAAATATTACTTTTTAAAAACGTAGATACGCCCAATACGACTAATGGGAATCAATCCAAAATTCAAATAGAAAAAAATTTGCTCCGCAGTTTTTTATTTTCTTTTAATTTTTTTAAGTGTCAAATTTTAAAACGAATTTTACTATGAACTCGAAGTTCGTGTCGTGCGGTCCCTCTGACACTTATACTATTCAATACGAGAGCGAGAGGGACGTAACGAGTTTCGAGTTTCGTAGTAGCCCTGCTGCAGCCAGCAAGTGGTTATAGTAAGGTTCTACCACATTTAAAATGTATAAGAAATAGATATTCAAGAGACAGTCTTTTCCCGAGTGTAGTGTACTGCGATGCTATCAAGTCGCAGTTTATTCCTGTCTGTCTGACGCAACGTGCTAGCCCCTAAACCAAGCACTAGCGATGGCTTAATTTGATTAACAGTTATGATCAATCAACGGGAAAATGCTATTTTTTAACCACCAACAACTGTCTGTATGTCTGTCTGTCTATGGCATCGTAGCTCCGCGTGACATTACACCTACGTAGTCAATCATACAGTTTTTACGACGGAGCGACTGAGCGACGTCACGGTTCTCACTGCCGAACTCTGACGTGCCTATCTTTGCTTGTTTGTTTGATTATACTCTTTATTGTACAAAAAGGAAATACAAAAAGGTTACATAAAATGTTTATGTACCACCAGTCAACCTTAGCTTCTGGTTATATTTATTTTTTTCAGAAAAAAAAACAAATACGTGTACGTGTAAATATTTTGTGAGCTGCCCGTCCGTCTGTCACCAGGCTGTATCTCATGAACCGTGATAGCTAGACAGTTGAAATTTTCACAGATTATGTAGTTCTGGTACCGTTATAACAAAAAATACTAAAAAAAGAATAAAATAAACATTTACGGGGGTGGCTGATTTTTTTCCCGTTTTTCGCTCGATATTAATAACAGCAACAGGTAGACGCTTGAAATATTCATAGAATATTTAGTCGTATATTCACTTTAAAAATAAATAATGAAATTAAAATAAATTAAACAAATATTTAAGGGGGGCTCCAATACAACATTTTTTTAAGTGGTACGGAACCCTTCGTGCGCAAGTTCGACTCGCACTTGGCCTTTTTTTGTATCAGGAATTTACTAACAAACAAACATAGACTTATAAACTTTCGCATCTATGTTAGTGGGATATTTATTATTATTTTTCATCACCCATGCTCGTAAACAGTGTCGTAACATGCAGGCTACCTTGGTTGCAACCCCCCAAATAAAACCCTCGACCTTAATGTGCTTGTCATGAAACCCGTGGTCGGTAAATGAGTCATTGCCCGTACTGATGGTGCTGCGCGCGCTGCTGCAGGACCACACGCACACGCACGTTGCGGCGCGTGCTGCGGGAGGGGGAGGTTGAGAACAGGAAGAGCACAGCCTAAGGTATCGCCAATATTTGGAACAATTATATTTTTTCTTTTACAAATATACAATTTTACTTGCAAATGTGATGAAAAACATTGTATGTCGCACGGGCGGTACTAGAATTACGAACATCGACTCATTAAAGCCCTCAGTCTTCGACTTCGGGCTTCTAATAGACTCTCGTTCGTAATTCCTTATTTACCGCCCTTAAGACACAATGTACTATTATTACTCTACGCCACTGTTGCCTGCACTCGGTAGTGCGTACGAGCCAAGTATTCAAGTGTCCCTTTCGCATTTTCAAAACAGCAACCGCATCGTCGACTATATCCCATAACTCAATTCCAGTTTTGTTATAAAATGATTACGGGCCGTCTTTTGTCTCTATCTACCCGTAACAAACGGTACCATAAATCAGACCATGGAATTCCCATTGTGCAAGACATTTATGGCGTTATTCAATTAATTAGTGTCAATTTGGAATTTTAAATGGGTAATTTAGTGGGTAAATAGAATTTTGACCGGAAAATTTAATAAAATTGCTGTGTTGGAAATTATTTATTATGTTGAAAACTGCGGATTTTTTAACGCATTTACTACCCAAATCTAACGCTATTTAACAGGAGCAAGTAATTATAACATAGACTAGCTTTTTAGCCCGCGTGGAATTCGGTTGACGCGCGCTGTTCCCTCGGGAACTGTGCATTTTTTCGGGATAAAAAGTAGCCTATGTCACTATCTGGCCCATAAACTATCTCCATGCCAAAAATCACGTCGAACACTACATTTAAATTATGTATGTATGTATGTAAACTCTTTATTGCACATAAAAAATAAAATACAAATACACAGAGAGGAGAACAAAGGCGAGCTTATCCCTAAAAAGGGATCTCTTCCAGCTAACCTAGTTAGGAAAAAACATTTGGTTATATAGAGGGTAAGGGAGGTAAGTGGAATTATAATAACATATATGAGCAACAGCGCCTTTTTTCTTTAGTTTACACAAAATAAATTTCTGAACGCCATCCGTCCGTCAATCCTTTTCGATTACTGGCATTAATTCGCCAATAAACGTCATAGTTTGGCGAAATTAGTGATTTAACTAAAATTATGTACCTTTTTTGAGAAAAAATAAAAATAATAAAAAATAAATTCACATTTTTAAAATCTAAAATACGCCATTATCTGAATATTGTGGATATATATTGTCGATTCGAAACCTTTATTTAAATGCGTTCTTTAATTTGAGGGGACGTGACGAACATTTTAATGTTTAACAGTTACGAAACCCATAAACATTTTGTATGGAAAAATGTTTTTGTTTTATTTAATTTTTTCGTAAATTTTCAAATGTTTTTAATACTTATTATCCTATTGCTGACGAAGACAAATCCAAACACAAAACTTATTCAAATTGGTCCAGCCGTTCTTGATGTATAAATGGTGTAACTAACACTTTGTTTTATGTATATAGATGTACCCAAGTGTTTCCTAATAAGTCAATTGCAGAACAAACAAAGCGGTCCATAACTCTGCAGCGTTGCGCGGCTACTCCGCGGAGGGCGGGCAGTAAACAATATTAATGGCACTTTGGCCCATAACGAGAAGAGGGCACTGTTCGCTGTCTACTGAGGACGCAAAACACACTGGTATTTAAGGTCTATATATGTACATTGCACCGTATCATAGTATGACCGTAATAGCAAAGTCTTAGCAACGTGTCGGGCAAAAATATATTCAAAAATACAAACTGAAATATACTGGACAGCCGCTGGTGTAGCGGTATAGCACACGGCACGGAATGCCGAAGACCTGGGTTCGATTCCCAGCGCTGGTCTTATTTTTCTGGTTTTTCTGTGCATCTATATTTCAGTTTGTATTTTCGATATAGGTTTTACGGGATGACCGTAAAAGCAACAAAAAATTGGAATAGAAATAAAAAATACAAAAAGATTCCAAAAAAACAATCTTAAAAATATATTCTTTGTATCGAAAAGTATAAGACTATAAATAAATATATAAATATCATTGGACTACTCAAAAGAAAATTGTGCCAATGTGTTTCATTGGTTAAACGAAAATACCTACTAATCCATACTAATATTATAAATGCAAAAGTGTGTGCGTTTGTATGTTAGTCCGTCTTTCACGTCAAAAGGGAGCAACGAATCGACGTGATTTATGGCATACAGAATAGTTTATGGGCCTGAGAGTGACATAGGCTACTTTTTATCCCGAAAAAATGCACAGTTCTCGAGGGAACAGCGCGCGATAAACGAATTCCACACAGGCCGCGGGCAAAAGCTAGTAAGTAAATAGATAAAATTCTTTAGAAGATTTATCGCCATCATTATCATCATCCCAGCCTATATACGTCCCACTGCTGGGCACAGGCCTGCTCTCAGAAGGAGAGGGCTTGGGCCGTAGTTCCCATGTGGGCCCAGTGCGGATTGGGAACGTCAAACACAACATTGAATTGCATTGAATTAGGAGATTCCTTGTCTAAAAAATGGTTTTATTAATACTACAGAATATAACACAAATACTATTCGCAATAATTTTCTAAGACTCCGCTGTCCGTCCGTCTGTCCGTCTGTCTCCAGGCTTTATCTCATGAACCGTGATTGCCGCTATACCAACAAATACTATGATATTTTGACTTGGACTAAAAACAGAATAAAATAAACATTTAAGGGGGCTCCCGTACAGAAAACGTTATTATTTTGTCGTTTTTTGCTCGATATTAATAACGACAACAGGTAGACGCTTGAAATATTCATAGAATATTTAGAAGTATACTCACTTTAAAAATAAATAATTAAATTAAATAACATAAATATTTACGTTTTTCCCATCGAGTCACACCCTTAACTGTGACACTGTGACTCGTTGGGAATAATTTTACAAAAAAAAACCCAACCAGTCACACTGTTACTAGATGGGACAGTTTTTAATACTTGTTCCCAACGAGTCACACCCGCAATTGTCACACTGTGACTCATTGGGAATACGCTTTGCTACAAAAAATCCCAACAAGTCACACTGTTACTAGATGGGACAGTTTTTAATATTTGTTCCCAATGGGTCACACCCTTAACTGTCACACTGTGACTCAATGGGAATACGTTTTACTACAAAAAATCCCAACCAGTCACACTGTTGCTAGGTGGGATTTTTTTTATATTTGTTCCCAACGAGTCACACTCGCAGCTGTCACACTGTGACTCATTGGGAATACGCTTTGCTACAAAAAAATCCGAACAAGTCACACAGTTACTAGATGGGACAGTTTTTAATATTTGTTCCCAACGAGTCACACCCGCAACTGTGACACTGTGACTATATGGGAATACGTTTTGCTACAAAAAATCCCAACCAGTCACGCATTGTTACTAGATGCGACAGCATTACACTTGTTTTCAACGAGTCATACCTTCAACTGTCGACACTGTGACTGATTGGGAATACTTTTTAGTACCAAATTACCAACCAGTTATCACTGTCATCTGATGAGACAACATTTATAATGTCATTTGTTCCTAAGTAGTATTGGGGGAAACCTAACACCGAAGGCTAAGACGGGAGCGAAGCGCAGCGGAGCTAGGTAACACTGTGGTTGTCATCTTGTTATGGTGATGTGCTTAGGTTTCACTACGAGTACAATAAATACCTAGTGAGTCGACGCTTATAGGTGAATAATAATCACTGAATATTTAGTAACTTTTGACAAACCTACCAGCCTATCCGCACGCAACAACCCAATATCAGTCCTTCGCGTGGGCTATAGTCATCTTTAGCTATGTATTACCGAACCCAGTACACTTTTAATGTAAAAACGGAATGCATAATGCTCGAAGAATATAAGCATCAAAAAAACAGTTTTTCTCGGCTGATACAAAAAAAAGACCTAACACCGAAGGCTAAGACGGGAGCTCCGCTGCGCTTCGCTCCCGCCTTAGCCTTCTAAACCTAACCTATCCGAGTCGTTTCTGCTCCGCCCATCTTGCTCGCTCGCTTCGCTCGCTTGCTTGCTGCCATTGCCATATTTAGTACTTGTAATGATCAAGAATAAAATTATACTAGTTTGATCAGTAGAGTTATCAATCAAAGTTTATTACTTATTAATAAATTGAAATTACAATAAATGCTGTTGATTTTTCGTTTCACCGTCACACTGTCTTTTCATCGCCAAATAGCTTGGGAACAAAATACATTAAATGTTGTCTAATCGAGTAACAGTGTTGACTGGTCGGAAATTTGCTACTAAAAAGTATTCCCAACCAGTCACAGTGTCGATAGTTGAGGTGTGCCTCGTTGGAAACAAATTAAATTTCGTCCCATCAGGTAACAATGTGACTAGTTGGAATTTTTTGTAGCAAAAAGTATTCCCAACGAGTCACAGTGTGACAGTTGCTGGTGTGGCTCGTTGGGAACAAATATTAATAACCATCCTATCTAGTAACAGTGTGACTTGTTGGGATTTTTTTGTAGCAAAGCGTATTCCAAATGAGTCACAGTGTGACAGCTGGAGGTGTGACTCGTTGGGAACATATGTAAAAAAATGTCCCATCTAGTAACAGTGTGAATGGTTGGGATTTTTTGTAGCAAAACGTATTCCCATTGAGTCACAGTGTGACAGTTAAGGGTGTGACTCGTTGGGAACAAGTATTAAAAACTGTCTCATCTAGTAACAGTGTGACTGGTTGTTTTTTTTTTTTGTAAAATTATTCCCAACGAGTCACAGTGTGACAGTTAAGGGTGTGACTCGGCGGGAACAAACCTTAAAAACTGTCCCATCTAGTAACAGTGTGACTGGTTGGTTTTTTTTTTGTAAATTTTTTCCCAACAAGTCACAGTGTGACAGTTAAGGGTGTGACTCGGCGGGAACAAACCAATATTTAAGGGGGCTCCCATACAACAAACGTGTTACGAAATACAAACTGAAACATGGATGCACAGAAAAAAACAGAAAAAGGTCCCCAGCATTCCGTGCTGCGTGCCATAACCCTTCACCACCACTGGACAGGAGTCTAGACACAAATTTCTCCCATGCACCACACATGTCAGCCTGCCTTTTTCCTTAGTCACTTAAGCAGCGACACTAACGACATCTATGTTTTAGCTCTCATCGAGAATTTAGATTATGATATAACACTTATGATAATGTTATAACAATTTTAAGCTGTCATGTCTGAGTAAATAAAATATAGGGCTCTTCAAGGCTAGAGTGAATAAGCTGTTACTGAACCAGTGATACATCGTCGGTCTCGTCTGCACTTACCGTTAGGTTTGAAGAAATAACAATAAGTAAAAACAAAGTAATTTACGGTTCAGTGATGTTTGCAATTCTGCCTACTTGTATTGTGAGCCTTTCTTTGACCTAGATAGAAAACTAATTATTTTGTTTACATTATATGTTATTGTTAAGCTTGTGTTAACTTAACGTTCGTTTGTATTTAACTATCAAGGAATTACTCTTAACCTTGTATCTAGCGGTGAAAATGTAGCTCTAGCGGATTGTAGCGCAAAAGCAGGGGGGTGTCACTAGGCCATTCCGCCGCCGAGCTACAAGTACATACCGGCCTCCCCAACGTTGAGGCGATTCAGTGCGACTCAACGCGTGCGAGTGAACACGAGTTATGCGATAGACAGAGAAGCATACAGTAGGCACGATTCTTATGCCTAAACGTCACTTTTGTACGGCAGTGAAACTTCTGTACTTGTACTATTACTTATTCTGTGGCAAAAGTAAGGTAAATTAGTGTACTTAGTTTATTGTTATGGTTATGGATTATGAACATTGACATCTATGTACCTTACGGCACTAGACTGGAGCTGGGACGTAGCGTATTTTTTGTGAAACGTAACGTAACGTAAGAGTTTCTTTTTTACAAGTAACAGTTTTGAAAAACAGTTACTTAAATAACAGTTTGTTTGCTACGGCTTAGCTCTTTAATATATTTGAACAGTTTGCTTCAAGAAACAGTTTGGTTCAAGAAACAGTTTTTATATTATAAAACGTTTGTTGTGAAGTTAGTTTAAGATATTTGTTCTTGTGAGAAAATTTCCTCAAATTCTCCTCAATATTTTATTATTTTAAAATTTATGACGGTGGAAGCATTCTACACTTCCACTGAACGTAGATATAGTTAGTGTTTAGTATTGTAACTAAGGGACCCCATACATCCCTGTATTTTATTATTATTTTTTTTTCTTTTATTGTATAATATAGTTTTTAAGTATTTTATTTGTAATTATATTATTATGAAAAAATTACTTTCTGCCAAGTTTCTTGCGGCGCATTCTTCTTGGCAATGATGGCCTTTCCGAAAGCGCTGGTAGTTTAAAAAATTACGTGTAAAAGTACCCATTGCGGCCTATTTACTGAATAAATCATTTGAATATGAATTTTTTTTTTCAAGTCAACGCATGTATGTGATAGTATATGGTTTTCTCAAGTCGAAGTGTATGTCTAAAGAAACTGTTTTTCGTTTCGGCACGAAACTGTTACTCCGTTACTTTATAAGAAACGTTTCTCGATATAGTTTCAGAAAATAACGCTCAGCTCTACACTAGACTGGCTGTTTGGAACAAAACGCGCGGCGCATCAATCATCAATATTACTTTGACACAACCTGTCAAAGACGTCACCAAACCATAGTGAAAGGTTCACAAATTCGCGCTGTAATAGTTATGATACTTCTTATTTTAGAACTTGAAACACGAGCGAAGCGAGTGTTTTGAGCCGGCACGAGTTGGGAATTTCCTACTTTTGACACGTATATCATACAACGTTTTACAATGCATTAAGCGAGGAAAAAAATCGAGGCAGTGACTACATCAGTGAAATTCCGATGTAGTGCGTAATGGTTTTGCATCGTATTTTATCGGAAAGTTCAGATTTACGAGTACCTATCGTGCATTAAATAATAATAATTTAATTTTGGTGGTAGGACCTTGTGCAAGGTCCGCCCGGATTGCTACCGCCATCTTGCTCGCTAATCCTGCCGTGAAGCAACAGTGCTTGCACTGTTGTGTTTCGGCGTGGAGAGTAACACAGCCGGTGAAATTACTGGCACTTGAGGTAGGTATAACATCTTAGGTCTCTAGTTTGGCAACGCATCTGCAATACTCCTGGTGTTGCAGATGTTTATGTGCGGTGGTTATCTCTTACCATCAGGAGACCCACTTGCTCGTTTGCCATTCAGTCGAATAAAAAAAAATCATGGGGCACTTGACACCAATTGACCTAGTCCCAAACTAAACTAAGCAAAGCTTGTACTGTGGATACTAGGCAACGAATAATCTACTTATATAGATAAATACATATTAAACATCCAAGACCCGAGAACAAACATTCGTATTATTCATACAAATATCTGCCCGGCCGGGAATCGAACCCGGGACCTCAAGCTTCGTAGTCATGTTCTCTAACCACTTGGCCATCGCCCATCAGCATATTCAGCACTGCAAAGGTGACAATGACTTTTTGTATAAAAAGATTTACGATTTAGTTCGATAAGACTTATTGCTACAGGCTTTGTATCTTTTTGTGTTAGAAATTAAAGGAATGACTACAACCCTGCTCTAGAGTTACTGCGTCAATTGGTCCATTCAAGAAGCGAGATTAAAATTCAGACAGAGCCATCTATCTTCGACACAAAGGACTGAGCAGGGCCCTAATAATGCACGGGGTAGTATTGTAGATTCGGTAAAATACGTGAATCTAGTGTTAGGTTCTTCAGAAAATTACGTTTTGCTTTAGGCCACGGATGGGGAAACTTTTTCCTTCGCGTGCCATATTCTAACGAAATATATGGCGGGACAAGTTGTGGCATTTTTCTCTATGTTATTTACTGAAATAAAAATATTGATTGTATTTTCTGAAACACTAATTTGGCCATTGCCAATGAGAATGAAATTTTGTAACAATACGAAATCTTCTCTGGATTTTTGTTTGATGGTCGCTGGCCGGATTTCAAGCCTTCGCGGGCCGGAGATGGTTTCCCCATCACTGCTTAAGGCTCTGTTTCCACCAGAGAAATGCGAGGATGTGTTGCGAGATATATATACATATATATTTAAACTATGCCGACAAAATAGTACAATTAAAAAATTCAAAAAAATTTTTTAAGGTATACCTCCCATAGACAGACGTAAAGTGGGGGTGATTTTTTTTTTCTCATCCAACCCTATAGTGTGGGGTATCGTTGGATTGGTCTTTTAAAACGTGAAAATTTTCAAATTGCGAAAATGTGCAAATTTTCATTAAAATCGAGCGTCCCCCCCCTTCTAAAATCTAAACCAGTGGGTGGAAAAATTTTGAAAAATTCAGGATCGTAGTAAGTATATCGAACTTTCAAGGAAAACTATAACGGCTAAGTTTGCTTGAGAATTATTAGTAGTTTAAGAGTAAATAGCAGCCTAAGGTATAAAATATACCTAAACTTGGAAGATTCCGTATAAAATACGAAATCCTTAGAAAAATATTACTTAATTTTTTCGTAATGGCTACGGAACCCTATTTTGGGCGTGTCCGACACGCTCTTGGCCGGTTTTTTTTCGATTAATTCCGAGCCAATCAAGGCAAAGCCCAATGCGACAAGGTCTCAAGTGTTTACCGTGCTGCGAGGCAGCACGGCGTTATAATTTACGGGCAAGATGGCTGGCGCCGCGCCAACTTGCTAGTTAGTTTACGGCACTCGCCGTTAAAACCCAAGTTCCAAGTTATAATTTTAAGGTATTTACTGCTAAAGAGTTGCTTATTTCCCTACGGACTCATTGGGGTAAGTAATGCTTTGAGTGCTTAAGTTGAGAAGCCTAAAAAGCGATTTTAGGAATCTAAGAAACAACTGGTCTAAGTAACAAGTGGTCCAAAAACAACTGGTCTAAGTACAAGTGGTCTTATTAGCTGTAGTCCCGATATCCAGAAACTAACATTAAGAGCATGAGAAGTGATTTTTTTTAATCTTCGCGTTATATTTTTTAATTGTCCATTAGTTAATGTCATCACGTGAGTCATCACTCAGCGGCAGGTGGCGCTGTCGACGCGTGATAAATGGCGTTCATCGTAATTCGATAGAGGTTTCGGCGTTTTACAGAAGAACAATACGTACAGACCAACAACTGTACTTAATACTAGTATTTTTTTTTTATTCGGCTGGATGGCAAACGAGCAAGTGAGTCTCCTGATGGGTAAGAGTTCACCACCGCCCATAGACACCTGCAACACCAGGGGGATTGCAGATGCGTTGCCAACCTAGAGGCCTAAGATGGGATACCTCAAGTGCCAGTAATTTCACCGGCTGTCTTGCTCTCCACGCCGAAACACAACAGTGCAAGCACTGCTGCTTCACGGCAGGATTAGCGAGCAAGATGGTGGTAGCAATCCGGGCGGACCTTGCACAGGGTGTTTGGGTGTGTTTTTTATATTTTATAGGTGGGTTAAAACGAGTATGTGGGTCACCTGACCGGAAGCAACTGCCGCCCATGGACACCCGCCACATGAGGAGTATCACAAGTGCGTTGCAGGCCCTTTGATAGACTAATAGGTTTGTTTTTTAGAGTTCTAGGTAAGTTGTACCGGTCCGGGTTGTATTGTATAGATACTCTTTTATCCATACTTCCATACTAATGTTATAAATGTGAAAGTGTGTTTGTATGTTTGTCCGTCTTTCACGTCGAAACGGAGCGACGGATCGACGTGATTTTTGGCACAGAGATAGTTTATGAACCAGAGAGTGACATAGGCTACTTTTTATCCCGGAAAAATGCACAATTTACACTCTGCTTTTCACTTCGATTGCGAGGAGATGAAATAGCAACATTGGAATTAATTGTTCACTTACTAGGTACCTTTTATTGTTCATGCTGCATTGCTATATAATTATAAATTTTTAAATAATTTATTGAATCAGGCGTTACTTTGCGGAAGTCCATCAATGAACTAAAATAATTTCTTTGCTCACCCGCGACCTTATGATGGCTAAGCTTATGCAAAATATGCGTGTTCATGCAGTTCCTCCACCTCCCTCCATACATATTGTAAGAACACACACAAATCACACAAACCCATCTATCACCACCACCACACTACACTGAAGCGTTTCGAACCCCACCAGATGTTAGACACATCTGTTAGCATGGTGTACGCTTGTGTTACTCTGTAGAGGAGCTCTGGTTGAGTTTGTAACGCGTCAGTGTGGTGTGGTGGTGGTGATAGATGGGTTTGTGTGTTCTTACAGTGTGGAGGTGGAGGAACTGCACGAACACGCATATTTTGCATAAGCTTATACTATCATAAGGTCGCGGGTGAGCAAGGAAATTCTTTTAGTTCATTTATAAAATTTTCGTATTATTGATTTATTTTGATTGATTTTTAGCTTTATCTATATAAATAAATAAATATTGAAGATCTAAAGTTTTTTTGTTTGTGGCTGTTGACCGACATCCGATTGCCTTGGTCTTAGACGAAGATTTTACTTTATGCACTAGAGCATAAAAAGTCATTTTATGTCGACTAGATCCAGCAAAAATACGAACTTTACGAGCATGAGAAATGAAAAAGATATTTTGACTAACTCACCAAGTTCCAAAAACAAAATTTGTATGGAACCATCGACGCGTGAGTTCAGCATTAGTTCAGCAGGGCTACTACGAAACTCGAAACTCGAAGTTCGTGTCGTGCGGTCCCTTTGACACTTATACTGTTTAATACGAGAGAGTTTCGAGTTTCGTAGTAGCCCTGCAGTGTTTGTAATGATTCTAAGCGAAGCCGGGGCCGTTCGCTAGCTGCTAGACTATAAAACCACAACTAACCGAAAGCACTAAGCACTCGCACGCCGTATTAATTCGCCGGAACGATCAACACGGCAGCTGCGCCTGACTAACGACCGGACCGGCACCGGAATGGATCGCCGGACGTTCATTTACTTGTGTGTAATGTATAAGTATAGGTTACACTTTAGCCGTGGCTTAAGCACGCGTTAAACCTAGATCCAAAAGTTGAAGAAGTTCTGGGATTTTACAAAATTCCCTAAACTTATGTATTCATTTACTAGCTGTTGCCCGCGACTCCTATATGTCATTCCCTATAGCTATCTATAGCTATCCTGCAGGATAGCTATAGATAGCTAGGATTATTCTGTGCTAGTGCGGAGTCCGCCGATGGATCTAAATGTAGCCTTCTTATTTTTCAATAAATTCTTTTCTTTCTTCTCCTTCTTTCTTCTTATGTGTAATTTGAATTTCTATTCTGTTGCCAGATGGCTTACACGACTACACGTGCGAAGCCGCGAGTACAACCAGTATTGTTTATAATTGTGTCACTAAATCAGAATATATAGCTCATGTTATGACTCTGCGGCATGTTTATTTACTAGCTCCGACCTTGATGTGGTATATTAATATTTCCATTAAATAAACTGTATTAGTGCGACTACAGAATATTCAATAGAAGTTTTAAACGGTATACAGTGTGTTACCGACAGCCAGGTTTTTTAGGGTTCCGTAGCCAAAATGGCAAAAATGGAACCCTTATAGTTTCGCCATGTCTGTCTGTCTGTCCGTCCGCGGCTTTGCTCAAAGACTATCAATGCTAGAAAGCTGTAATTGGGCCAATCAACTTTTTTACCGACACTAATCTGTCCGCGACATTTTTCAAACAATTGCAGATTTTTGTAAGTGAACATGTTTTTTCATTAGATGGTGTACATGAATACATGCCATTCTACGTAAGTTTAAGCTATTAAACCGTGAAATATCTTGTTGGAAGTAAGATTTTTTGGTAACGCTAGAGACAATTTTGGTAACGCAGGAGACGCCCAAAGTGTCGGTAAAATAGTTGATTGACCCAATTTTGCACGAATATGTATTTAAACTATGCCGACAAAACGGTACAATATTTTTTTTTTTTTTTTAATTTTTTAGTGTACCTCCCATAGACGTAAAGTGGGGGTGATTTTTTTTACTCATCCAACCTTGTAGTGTGGGGTATCGTTGGATAGTCTTTCAAAATCATTAGGGGGTTGCTAAAACGATTTACCCAGATTTTTAAAATCGAGCGTCCCCCCCCCCCTCTCTAAAATCTAAACCGGTGGTTGGAAAATTTAAAAAAATTCAGAATGGTAGCAAGTATATCAAACTTTCAAGGAAAACTATAACGGCTAAGTTTGCTTGAGAATTATTAGTAGTTTAAGAGTAAATAGCAGCCTAAGGTATAAAATATACCTAAACTTGGAAGATTCCGTTAAAATATGAAATCTGTCCTTAGAAAAATATTACTTATTTTTTTCGTAATGGCGGTTTTTTAAGGGAGGTTAAAGTAACGTATTTCTGTAACTTTACCATGACATTACTTTAATTAATAAACTAAAATTCAGACTTTGTTAACTTTCCAACAAAATAATAATTGCCAGCAATGTACAGCAAAGTATACTGACAAGCAAGCCGACAGACACTTTGATTATTACTTGTCAATTTACTTTGCTGTTGGTACATTGCTGGCAATATATTTTTTAACCCTCTATGCAAAAGTGGGGTGTTATAAGTTTGATCGCTATGTGTGTCTGTCTGTCTGTGACACCGTAGGTCTTAAACGGGTGGACCGATTTGAATGCGGTTTTTATGATGAAGGAAAACATCGCGTGACCCTGCAAAAATCCGCGAAGCAATTCAAAAGTGAGTGTCAAGTTCCCAATCCTCAGTAAGCCCGCGTGGGAGCTACAGCCCATCTCGTCGTTCTGAAAGACCTGTGCGCAACAGTGGGACGTATTTAGACAGAGACGGCGAGAGAAATGTCATTCGTCAATTCGCGTCGCAACATTTACTTATTCTGGGAAATACCGAAACGTATTCTAGACATTGCTATAATAAATAACTCATACTATTTTGCAATTCTAATATATTACATGCTTGACGTGTTTTGACTAAAGTACAATTCAATTGAATCTGTAAATTTTCTACATATTTAAGACACCCTATCGTGGGCACACTTGATTATATATGTACCTGTTGTTGCAATTATCATCTAAAAGGAATCAAAAAAGAATAATAGTCACATCACAAAGCCTTAGGCAGCCCGGTGTTTATATTAGTAGGCTGGAAGTGTCTACAGGATTGTCAGATTCTATTGAATTGGAGTTTAGTGTTTTGGCTAAGGCGTGGTTCATTTGGGTAGTTTCTGGGTAAAAAATAATATTGTATTTATTTCGTAGTACAATAATTTACCAAAAATAAATTTACTAACTATAAAATTGCGATTTAGTTGTTTTTACAAATGGTTTTTTGCCAAATGATCATCATCATCATCCCAGCCTATGCTGGGCACAGGCCTCCTCTCAGAACAAGAGGGCTTGGGCTATAGTTCCCACGCGGGCCCAGTGCGGATTGGGAACTTCACACGCACCATTGAATTGCTTCGCAGGTTTGTGCAGGTTTCCTCACGATGTTTTCCTTCACCGCAAAGCTCGTGGTAAATTTCAAATGTAATTCCGCACATGAATTTGGAAAAACTCAGAGGTGCGAGCCGGGGTTTGAACCCACGACCCTCTGTTTGAGAGGCGATAGGTCAAACCACTAGGCCACCACGGCTTTTTAAAAAAAAATGATAATTTGAGTAAAATATTTGGGATGTGATACTTTGGGAAACGTTTTTGCCCATATATTAGTAATCCGATATACTCGTACTATATAATTATAGTTTTCTGATATCTTTAGTCTTATTTACAGAATGATTGCGTAGCTACTCTTAACGATATAGGGAAATACAGGAATTCCCTGTATAGGAAATTACCATAAACTTAATTATATCCCGGAATAGCGCAAAATTCCCATGGGATACAGACGAAGTAGTCAGCTAAAGCCGATTATAAATAAATTGGAAAACACCCAACTCTTCTTTACGCAGTCGGACTCAAATCCCTATCATTCAAATTTATACCCTAACAGTATTGCATAACGTTGATTTTGCCTTGAAAGCTAAGTGATAGCAAATCGCAGCTGCAATATATGATGTAACAGCTAAATTTTAAAGTCTGTTTTAGATTGCTAATTAATAGTGTGGGCGTAAATCATGTTTGTCGATATTAGGGTTGTCGATTAGAGAAAAATTAAACAAAAAAAACAGCATTCAACTAAATCCACCCGTTTAAGAGCTACGGTACCACAGACAGACACACAGACACTCATAGCGGTAAACTTGTAAAAATTCAATTTTTGGTAAAAATTAAATTTTTAATACAAGTTTATTTTACTGTTCTTTTTGTTGGCTGTACTTGTATTGTCCCACAAACTACATTTGCATACTAAATTTCAAGTCGATACCATTAACCGTTGAAGAGTTCCGCCCTGTGGAGACGATCCTGGCTGAACTATCAGGATTTCAATACTAAAATATTGTATTGTCACGCAATTTACATAAGTATATCAAATTTCAAGTCAATCCAACTAGGTACTGGAAGTTGGTTGAATTTCACTTTCAAGATTTGATTACAGACAGACAGAAAAACATGCATAAGTCCATAATCAATTTTAACATTACTTTGCTCGCCCACGACCTTACGATATATTAACGTATATGCAACTAATGTTATGCTACGCTATAAGAACACACAATCACACAAACCCAACTATCACCACAACCACACTACGCTGACGCGTTTTGAACTCAACCAGAGTTCATTCTCAGAACAACACAACCGTCACTTTACTACCAGATTGCCCTGAGTATGAACGTGATACTAACATACATACTCATAAACTTTCGCATTTATAATTCAAACATTAGTATAGGTATTGCCACCAGACATGAGGTCAAGCACACAAGAACATGATTCTCCTTTTCAACGTTCAGAAAATTTAAATTGGTGAACTGGACCTGTTGATAAAGACCGTAGGTACCGGTAGCTGTTATAAAATAATATAACTATGCCGTGTTTGGGCTTAATGGAATCGTTGTGAGACGCACTTTGGCTACTAATCACTAAAAACTACAAAAAAAAAATTCACAAAAAATGGAACAGACTTCAAAAACCTTGAAACTAATTTTCTACTAGTTTTTTTTATGAAATCAGTACTTCATGTAGCTGTGTGTAATCATTCACTTCAACTCTCGTGGCACTACCTATAGGATAATTAGTGGTGGTCTGGTGGTGGCAGCCCTGCGTGTTGATCGAAGCAATAAATCATGCGCCAGCGGGCTACTAAGAAATTCGACAATCGAAGTTCACCTCGTTCCGTCCCTCTCGCTCTCGTATTAAACAACATAAGCGTCGGCGGGAAAGCAAGATACGAAGTTAGAATTTTGCACTTCGTAGTACGGGGCCAGACGCGCGTGCGTCGCTCTTCTTATTACGTTTATACGTATATTTTCACTTTTTAATTTCATAGTTTTGACAACCAGATGGCCTAGTGGTTAGAGAACCTGACTACGAAGCTTGAGGTCCCGGTTCGATTCCCGTGTCGGGGCAGATATTTGTATGAAAAATACGAATGTTTGTTCTCGGGTCTTGGGTGTTTAATATGTATTTAAGTATGTATCTATCTATATAATTATATTTATCCGTTGCTTAGTACCCATAACACAAGCTTTGCTAAGCTTACTTTGGACTAGGTCAATTGGTGTGAATTGTCCCGTGATATTTATTTATTTATTTATTATTTATACTAAATACTAATACGTTTTTTATTTAATTTTTAATACAAGCTTGTTTTTCTGTCTGCTTTTTGTTGACTGTACTTGCATTGGTATTCAAATTACATTTGCGTACCAAATTTCAAGTCGATGCCAATAACCGTTGAAGAGTTCCGTCGGAGACGATCCTGGGTGGACCACCAGGACGTCATTGCCAGGGTATTGTATTCTCATCAGATTTACATAAGTACGCCAAATTTCAAGTCGATCAGACTACTGGAAGTGGGTCAAATTAAAGTTACAAGTATACATTACATACAAACATACAGACATACAATGCTAGCTTGTAAAAAAAAAATAGTCTTTATTCTATACTTAACGAAGGTCTGGCTGCCATGGGCACTTGGTCTCATAGGCAAGATTCCTAAACATATAATTAAACATATATGTAACTATATAGAGTTTGACCGCGGTTCGCACGCGTTAACTCTTCGATCTGGTAATTACAATTGAAATTCCGGGATCTTACAAAATTCCCCTGGGAATTTCCAATATGGTCTTCATTGAGGTTAGGTTATATGTTAAGAAAAACTGTCCAAAATTTCAAGACTAAACCTAGCGGTTGAAATTTCCAGATTTTTATCCCTATCCCGTGAGAATATAGGGATAAAAAGTAACCTATGTGTTATTCAGACGTCTAGCTATCTACGTACCAAATTTCATCCAAATGCGTCAAGCCGTTTTAGCGTGAAGGAGTAGCAAACATACACAAACACACACACACACACACAAACTTTCGCATTCATAATATAGAATAGAATAGAATAGAAGACATTTATTCACATTCACCAAGACACACAAATACAACAAAACTAAAAAACAACAACAGCAAACACAAATAAAACAAAAAAAAAGAAAAAGAAATACAAAACTTAAAATCATATGACTAGGATATCACTAGGAAAGTAGGATTAGTCCGTAAATAAATACATTTTGAAAAAAAAAACCTGCACATATTTTTTCTTTTCTCAACTAAAGAACTGAAGATATAGCCGGTCAAAGTTCCGTTTAGCATTCATATAAATATCTTTCCCGCGACAAGCTTTATAGTCACGTTCTGAAATCACTTGGTTATCCGATCGTTAGTATACCTATTTACGTTACTTTCGTGTTTACAAACAAGCCTGCTTTTCCTGCGGCTTACTATGTTTTGGGCCCGCATCATAACAAATAGCAAATGGGTATTATTTCGAGAGGTTCAATTGTGTTCAGACTCAAATTTTCAGATTAAAATTAGAATATATCGTTTATTGTTTTTAAGTTGCTTAGGATATTATCACTGAAAATTTGTGGTAAATACATTTTATTCTATTTATATTTTTTTCCACAATAACTTAATTTTCTGCACAAAGTCAGTTACGAGGTCAGGTTCGGATTATCCCTGTGATTACTTTGTAGTATTGTAAAAAATACAAGGTATAGAAAAACTTGCTGTTTAAAACAGGATTGAATGTTCATAATATGATATACCATGCATGCAAACATAAAAAAAATTAGGACATTGATAAGACTATTTTTTCTACATTTCCCGTTGTTCCAAAATACACCATCATTTTCGTAGCCACACTTATTAAGTATATTTTAAACAAAAAAAAAGGTCAAACCTCCTGTAAATCCTTTTTTAACTATAAGCAACTTTGAAAATAGACTGCGTCAATATAACGTATAATGTTTATCGCAAGTCATAATTATTTATCTATAATTAATGTAATAAAGGTTCAGTTAGATTTGCGTCAAAGATCGAGCGTCATTTTCGTTACGGTTGCGACTTTGTAAGTATTGGGTAAATAAATATAATGTTTTTACTGGTGCTGTGTCATTGCAGTTAAGTTATTCAATATTGATTTCATTTGCTTCAAATCTATAGGATATTTACTGCAGAGCCGCGAAAGTAAGAGCTTGTCAATTTCGTGGTCATCATTTTCGTGGTCCTATGGGCACGAAACTGATTAAGACCACGAAAAAGATGATTTTTCCCTACAAGTAGAAAAATACAGAACACTTTATAGAATTTTCTGCTTTTTACAGTGTAATCGTTTATGCCGTTATTGATTTAATTGATTTAACGAAGAATGGTTGACCGTCAACAACATTTGCTCCAGGTGTGGTTATAGGAATTATGACCAGTGCGACGCCAATTTTGTTAAACTGGCGAGAGGTTCAAGAATTATTTTGCCCTGAATGTACGTGTAATATATATCTAAATATTAAAAGAAACTTCGTCATTTAGAGGAGCATTTTGTTGTGTTGTTTCGTTGTAACATAATTTCGTTCTGGTTTACGTAGACCTGCACGGGGAAGGTATTGAAACTGTTTTGGTTTGTGAGTTGAAGTTATTAATCTTACTTTAATTAAGTAATTCTAGATAGTATTTAAAGGTTACAAAAATGACAATTTGAAGTCGTCATTTTCGTGGTCAAGTTTTATTTTTTTTTTTATATAGATATGATTGTCTATTTCTGTTGATACCTGATTAATTAATAATGCTTATTCGTTTCTCATTATGATCGGATTTTCATTCAAAAGTACAATTATAAGATTTTAAAATAAACAAAATGTTCTTTTTCGTTGTCTCGATGCTCATTTTCGTTACCGTTAAAATTGGATTTTTGCTTTTTTTTAACCAAAATAAACTTTATCGATCTCTTTATATATAAAGCATCTTATCGGTACATATCCTTATGTTCAAAATAAAAAAGACCACATCAAAATGTGTGTTTTATTTCTGTAACATTATCTTACACCTCAAATAATTACCCAAATACAGCCTTTATTTTCTTTTATTGACTTGTTTTCTTTTATTGACGTTTCTAGTTTCTTCGGGATTTCTCTGGTATTTATTTTATGAGGTTTTGCTGTCAAATTGGCTGCT